>NW_024962335.1:12900136-13046886 GCF_019238085.1 Lagopus leucura
CATCCATCCATCCATCCATCCATCCATCCATCCATCCATCCATCCATTCTTCCCTCCCTCCTTTCTTCCATTCCTCCTTTATTCCATCCTTCCATCCACCTCTCCTTCCAGTCCTCCATCCATCCCTCAATTCATCCATCCACCTCTCTGCCTCTCATCCATCCATTCCTTTGACTCATTTCTCCACATCTCCATCCATCTTTCCGTTTCTTCTTCCCTCTTTCCCTCCTTTCTTCTGTCTTTCATTCTTCCATCCATCTCTCCTCCTCTTATCCATCCATCCATCCATCCATGAGCTCTCTCCATCCTTCCCTCTCTCCATCCTTCCCTCCCTCCGTTCTTCCATCCCTCCATCCCTTCTCCCCACCCTCCCATCCCTCCATCTCTCTGTCTCCCCCCATCCCCACAGCAGCACTGGGAAAGGTTGGCGGAGTGGGGCTATTTTTGGGACCGTCTCCCTGGCAACGGCTGCCACCACCGTCTGTGGTGGCTTTTCCATAGGTGCTAAAATATTCCACGCTTCTTATTAAAGACGGTGCCGGTGGAGACGGGCGGGGGTGGCGAGTGTGAGCCACCCCACTGCTGGGGCCATTGAGCCAGGAATGGCCGGGGCACGGCACGAGGACAGCGAGGGGTTGGTGACATCCTTGCTGTGACATCCCCATGTCCATCCCAATGGCCCAACCATGCTGGTTGCACGGCGGACAGGGTGCAGCCGTATGTCCGTGTGGAGCAAACCACCACCATGGCCACGTGCTCCTCCCCATCCTCAGCAGCACAGTGAGGTTTTTGGGATGAGTTGAAGCACTGTAGGGTGGCTTCACCCCTTGGGCAGCGACCACCATGGTCACACCAGGAAGTATCACAGATACTGAGAGCAGAGCTGGGGCTCTCTATGGGATGGACAGTGACTTCCAAATTGGTGCCCCTAGGTATGGGTGTTCTCTATGGGATGGGCAGTGACCCCCAGTCTGGGGACAGGGATAGTAGGGATGGAGGGGTCGGACAGCCCCATCCAGCTGTAGGGAGCAGCAGAGCGGAGCTGTTTGCAGGATGTTGGCTGCTCTCCCTGCTTGCAGCTGCGGACGGATGCTGAGAAGTGCTAAAAATACTCTCTGCTCCTCCCGGTGAGAGTTCTCCAGGAGGTGACCTGGAAGCCCCCGAGATGCCACCGGGGAGCTCCCAGCAGAGACACCCTGAGGGGAGCTGGGTCCTTGCTTGGAGCCAGGTCTCAGCCCCTAATATGGGGTCCAGGTGGGAAAATCCTACAGGTCACAGCCTGGGTACATGGCTGCCCCACTGTCCCCTTCCCACTGCTACTTCCACTGGATGTGTTTCCTTCTCCCCCTTGGCAGCTCAGCAGTGCGTATCCATGGCTCTGAGATCACACGCAAGGATGGGCTAAAGTAGCAGAAAGCTGTTGGATCCTACCACGGAGTTACTGACTTCTTAGCTACAGACTGCATAGCAATCAGCGAGGGGGAGAGGGAGCCAGGGAACGGGAGCAGGGAGAGGCGGTGCAGAGATTTTGGGGTGAGAGCAGGGAGGTGCAGGGAGAGGAAGGAAGGGCAGAGGGGACGAAGCAGGAGGGGGAGAGCAGAACCATCGCTGAGAGCTTGTGGGATGGACGGGAGCGAAGCACGCTGAGCGGAGGAGGAGAGGAGCTGGGCACGGTGAGCTGGGGCTCCTCAGGAATCCAGCAACCCCGGAGCTGCAGAGAACCCACTGGGTGAGCCCAGGAGCTCTGGGGCATGATGGAGACACCGACTGCTGACCCCATCCTTTGACTCTGGCTCCCAGGCGGCCCCGGCGCGATGCGGTAAGAGATGCCGGGCAGCTCCCGGTGCAGCAACGAGAGGTTTTGCCTGCAAAAATGCTGCCTTGCTAGTGCTAGTGCTGAGGAATGGCTATAAATATAACTTAGTGAGATGTGAGTGGCTTCATGTGAGTGTGTCCGTGAATAGCAAAGTTGCTGTGTGCATGGCAGATGTAAATATCGCTAACGGAGCGTGACAGTGCGGAGGGCACCTCCTCGTCAGCCTCCCCAACTTTCCTCCCTTGCCCTGCAGGTAACTTGTGTGGTTTTTCAGCTCCGACCTTTGCTTTGCTCCCTCAGCCCAGTTCTTGTTTGCCTTTTCCCTCTCCATCCCCATGAAGCAGCCCTGCACTGTGGCGTCCGTTTGTGTCCACTGCTCTGGGATGGGTGTCTCAGCACCAGGAAGCTGTTCTCCAAGCACAGAGTGCACCCAGGGTTGAAGTGTCTCCTTCTAAGCTTAGAGATTTTGGGGGTCCAGACCCGACCCTTCCAGCTCATAAGGTCCCAGCTCAGCTCTTGCTTGGAGTGGTTCAATGTCTCTAACAGGCAGTGCCAGCAGGGGTTACCCCTTGGTGTCGGATGTGTGGCAGAGCTGAGGGGTCACCAGGAGCCTGAGAAGGGATGGGGAGGAGTGCAGGGAGCATGGGGATGTATCCGTATCCATTTGCCATTGGAAGTAATGTCTGAGCACCCCAGCACATGGTCACCTCAGTTTGGGGCTGCTGACAACGATAACATGAAGGATGGCAGGAATAGACTCAATGATCCTTAAGGGTTCCTTCCAACTCAGGATATTCTGTGATTCCATGATAAGAATGTGGGCTTTTAGAAGGGAAACTGGTGGTGAGGAGGAGGAGGAGGGATGGAAATGGAAGGGATGGATGGGAGAGAGTCAGTCTCCTCATGCTGCAGCCTTCCTCTCCTTCCACCATTCCTCCTCCTTGGAGCGTGTTGCCTGGAGGCATCCCCTGGCCATTGGGCTGCTCCAGCCCAAGTTGCCCAGCCATCCCTGGTGTGGCACCACCGTGGGACGGCGGGATGAGGGACTCAATGACGGCCATCGGCGCTTCCATCAGCACCGACTGTGGTGCAGGGCACTTAATTGCAATCCGCCTTGAGCAAATTCCCACTTTCCTGGGTCACTGCGTTCTGGCACTGGGTTCGTTCAACCCGACGGCGACGGGGGATCGATAGATGGATGTGCCCATCTTCGCGGTCAATCCCTGCTCACAAACACAACAACCTTTCTGCGAATGGCGCGGGTCAGACGCAGCTCTCCTGCAGGCGACCGTGTTGGGTATAGGACCAACATATGGATATGGTTCTCATGGAGCACTGAGGGCTCCGGGGTGGAGGGGACCCCACTGGGAGTTGTGGGAGAAGTGGGGGCTGGGGAGGGGGGGCTCAGCCTCTGCTCTGGCTGTGTCATCATGGGGACCTTCGTGCGTAGCCCTTTTTTATCTGTTTTCTGCCTCTCTCTCCCTTTCTCTTCTCTCCCCCCCTCCGTCGGTATGTGGGCTGATCACTGCTCAAACTTTTAATTCAGATGGTAATTGGAATAATAATACGGGCAGAATCCTTCTGGCTCTGTTGCTGCAGCTGGCTTCGGGGAGCTATGAATAGCTCTGAGTCACACACTGAGAGGCTTCAACTTCAGATCATTTTGTTTTGTTTTCATATTACCCATGCCCGGGGCTTCACAGGGGGGAAATATCCCCTCACTCGCTCCACCCTGAAATGCAAACAGGACAGAAGGACATCCATGTCACCCAATGGAGGAGCAGGGGTCAGCTCACCGTGGTTGCGGGCGCACGGGGACTGCTGGCACCCACCCGATCTATTTATAATTATTGAGGGAAAAGGCAGCAGCGTGTCTATATAAATGGCACAGAGCTCCCTCCCCTCCCTTCACCTGCCCCATGCCATGTGCCTTTTGCTCTCCCGCATAGCTCCAACGCCCTCGCTAATGAGATCTAGGGTTAACGAGGGGCACCGAGCCCACATGTTAGCCTACATGTTAGCCCACATGCAGAGGCTCGGGGAGGGATGGGGGATGCTGCAGGTGTGCAGCTCTGCCTGAGCCTGGGAGTCCCCGTACCCAAGGCATCCCCATAAAAAGGGGTCTCCGTACTAAGAGCTTCTCATACCAAGGGGTCCTGTATCAAAGGGGTCCCAATACACAAGGGGACCCCACACCCAAAACATCCACATACCTAAGAAGTCCCCATACCCAAGCGGTCCCCATGCCCAAGGTGTCTCGTGCTCACAGGGTCCCTGTCCCAAGTGGTCCCATGCCAAGAGGTCCCCATACCCAAGGGGTCTCCACACCAAGGGATCTCCATACCAAGGGGTCCCTATGCCCAAGGCTAGGGAACGAAGGCCCCTCAGAGCCACAGTGACCACAGACAGGAGGGAAGCATTCGCCAGACAGCTCTGGATAAAGCCAAGTGTAAAAATACCATGGGATTTTTCCATCGCCGTCGTTGTTGTTTGCGGTGTACATCCCTGGAGCGCCAGATACGGTTGTTATAAAAAGAGAAGTGGGGGAGTGCTTCGGCATGGAGTTGTCTGTTCTACTTCACAAGGCCGCTCTGCTGCGGATTTGAAGCAGATCTTTATACCCAGACTAAATCTCTCTTTTAATTTGAAGCCATTTCCCCTTGTCCTGTCCCAGCAGACCCTGTTAAAGAGTCTGCCCCCTTCTTTCTTATCGCCCCCCCTTTAGATACTGAAAGGCCCGTGTCGCAGGCAGGGCTGTGCTGGGAAGCAGCAGGTGGGTTTATTTCCATCCACCCTCGGCTGGTTGCCGTTCCCTCCGAGGCCGTGGCCGGCGGCATGACGAGCGCTGCGCTCTGCCAGCTGGCAGCAGGGGATGGAGCGGGCGGCAGCAGCGCAGCGCGGCCCCGTCTGCGGCCAACCCGCCCGGGCCGATGCCCTGCCCAGAGTGCTGCCGCGGTGCTGCCGGAGGAGTGGAGGCAGCGAGTGGAGCCCACAGGTCCCCGCCAGCCGGCCACAAATCCGTCACCCAGGTAGGTGCCCCGCGGATGCTCCAAGGGCCGTCTGTAGGGGACAGCTGCGGTGTCCCCTTGCTGACACCATCGCCAGGGCGCACTTTGAAAGGCTTAGCGATCGGCAGGTGCCAGACAGAATTAGCCAGGTGCCTCTCCTTAGGAATGTCCTGTCCGTGCTCTCCTCCTGCCTTCCATCCTTTCCCCGCATCAGCCTCTGTCCCCCCGACTGCGGCATTTCTCAACCTGCTCCTGCTCCGCCAGCCCTGTCCCCTTCTCCCTCCTGCTGCCAGCCTTGGCAGGAACGCCGGCAGCTTGGTCTCGCTGCCAGGGATGTCTTCATCCCTGCTTATCCCTGCGCTGCTGCCCAGGACTGATGGTTCCTGCGCAAGGTGAGAGGGCTCTGTTTGCTTTGTGCGCTCCTCTTATCCCACTGGGATCATCCCCAGGGTGGGCTCCGGAGTCCATGTGCTTGCAGGGCTCCTTGCTCCCTGGTCGTGACCTCACAACCAGCATGGTGATGTCACGGAGCAAGGACACGGAGATGCCGGGCTCTCCTTTCGCTACCATCTCTGTTCCATCCCACACAAAACCCCACTGATCTAAATGGAGAGCCTTTAGTGACATCCTGCTCCCTGCATGTGTCACTGAGGCTGCAGAAGGCTTTGTCATTGTCACCCAACCCAGCTGAGGACAGGTTGCATCCTCCTGTTTGTCATCCTGAAATCATGCCGCGGCCGCTCAGCGTCTCTGAGAGCATGGAGAGGGCCTGCACTGAGCAGCAGAGCCTGGAAGAGGATGATGATGATGACAATGACAACGAGGAGTTCAGTTACACCTGTCCCTTGGCACATCCTCCACCCCCATGCATGAATTTGGGTGACACTCAGCTGGGAGACGCTGAGTTCTCATTTAAGCCAGGGCACTCTTGCACGGTGAGAGATGACGGAGAGAAAAACAGAATATATGCCAAAAGGTTGGCCAGGCACGCGTTGGAGCTCAAAGAGAATGCTCAGGAGTTTGAGGAACCATTTTACAAAGACACGGAGATGTCCAACGGCCCGTTCGAGGAGGAGGACAGCAGCTGGACCAGGACCTACCACCTCCCTGTGCACCAAAGGAAACACACGTCTCAAGCTGCCAACGCGTCACCACGCGGTTGCTATGACTCCTACCAGCATGACCCGTTTTCCCTATGGGCCCAACCCAGCGACCCATACCTCTCCAGCCTGGAGAACACCAGGGGAGCAGACCCCCACAGGTGGCACGAGGAATCCATCGGGGACCGGGAGAACTCCTCGCTGCGTGTGTCCTACAGCGAGCTGTGGGAGGAGAACAACAAGCTGCGCAGGGTGGTGCGGAGCATGCAGGGCTCTCTGGAGAGCCAGGCTCAAAGCATGAGGAGCCTGGAGCGTCGGCTGAAGGCCAGTCTGGCCAAGGAGGAGAGGAGGGCCCAGGGGCTGCAGGCCCTCAACCAGCAGACGGAGCGCAGCCTCCAGATCATGACCCAGCGGGCTCTGGATGCGGAAAACCACGTGGAGAAGCTGAAGCAGGAGATGCTGCTTCTCCAGGGAGAGCTGGAGTCCTCCAAGGTGAAGAATGAGAACCTGAGAGTGGGGCAGAGCATGGACCCGGAGGCGGTGAAGCACAACGTAGATTTTGCCTTGAAGAACCTCCAGAAGATAATAGCGGGTGCAAACTGGTCCATCAAGCAGCTGGTTGCTGGGACAGAGTCGCTGAATTTTGTCACTGAGATTCTTAAATCCACGGGCAAAATTTCTGATGCTGAAGCAGAGAAAAAAGAATGAATCAAACACTGTGGATGTGTTCAACCACAGCCTATACAAAAACTTTTGCTCTCACATGTGTGTGTTCAGCTTGGTAACCTTTATTCCTCACAGAGATGCTTTCCTTGTGGCTTATCTTGCGGCTGGGAAAAGGGGAGGGTTGGTCAAACCCTTTAGGAAATGTTTATTAGTGAGATATAGCAGTGACTTTCCTCTGGCGCCACTATCAATGCTAAGAATGAGCTTATAGAACCATGGAATCGTTAAGGTTGGAAAAGACCTCTAAGACCACCTGGTCAGACCTCCAGCCCATCCCCACTATGCCCACTGACCATGTCCTCAGTGCCACATCCACACAGAACACCTCCAGGGACGGTGACTGCACCTCCCTGGGCAGCCTGTGCCACCGCAGCACCACTCCTTCCAGGATGTTTTCCTCCCATCCACCCTGAACCTGAAGCTGGTGCAACCTGAGGCTGTTTCCTCTCATCCCATTGTGGTTAACTGGGAGTAGAGGCCAATTCTCACCTCTCTACAACCTCCTTTCAGGTCGTTGTAGAGGATGATAAGGTATCCCTTTAACTTGGCTCAACCAGTGGGAAACAGTGATTGGAGAAGATTCCCTTCCTCTCCTGATGCAGAGAAACACACCCAAATTGTCCATTTGTCTCCTGCTGAGTAAGGCAGGATGCCATAGCTCACATTTACTGTATAATCACTGAGTATGTGTTTTAGTTTTATCCTTTTGGGACTATATGTAGGCGTCATTTTTCAACACCAGGTCATCCCCCAACATTTCTGATGAATCCTCCTCATTTTCAGCTGTAGTTTATCCAACTACACATTTTTACATAGATTTTTCCCTATCTGGCCAAACAGACCACGATTAAAGACTTTGGTGATGAAGGCTGGTGAGAGGCTGGGTGCTGGCAGAGCTCAGCATCAACGTTTTTTTCCGATGGGAATTTTTGGCAGCTGTTCACTCCTACCTACCTATGGTTAGTGGTGAAGTCTGCTGCCTTCTCATGGTCCTCGAGTGTCCCAGCAGTCGTGGCTGGGTCTTCAGCTGCCTCAGTAACCTTGTTGCCTGGAGGAGGGACAGCTGGTTAATCCCCACTGCAGACATGACGATGGTTTGCCCATCAGAGGCGACATCTGGAGCTCCATACATGCAACCTTCCAACATGGGCTACTAAGCTGGAAGGGGTGCTGGTCACCCTTAGCCACTTGAAGCCCCGCTCTACAACACGGGTGACGAGACGAGAGCGTTTCTCACTAATTTTTCCATCCTCAACAATAACACCTATTGTTCCTGGCTCCCACCTTTGCATGGCCGCTTGCAATGAGTTCTAAACCTTGTATTTGACCCAGAAATCCCTGGATTTGTCTGAGATATGGCAACTACCTGCTGCTCATTGGCGAGGCTGGGAGGTAGTGAACTAGCTGTGTCTGTGCTGCGTGCTCTACGCTGACTGCTGTAATCCAAAGGTTACAGTGTAGGATTAGCATGGGTGTACAAAGCCCTTTCTAATCTATGAGTCATTACCCCTCACCGCATTTCCCTTCCCAGCAGCTCTGGGCAGGTGGGATAGATCAGCCCTTGAGTCTTCAGTCTCCTAGTTCTTCAGCTCAGGGAGGACCAGGTCAGGATACAGCACCTCCCAGACATCCTCCCCAGGCCATACCACAGAACCGCTCCTGGGATGCTATGCACGGCACATCGCAAGGTCTGTTTGCTCAACTGGCTTCTCCTTGGCTGCCCCTGAGCTCCTCCTTTGCATTGGCTCTCCATTATCTCTATCTCTTGCTTCTCTTCCCATCTTTAAAATAGGGGGGGATATTCTTCACCTCTTGGCAATAAATTTCCTCTAGGGCTGACAGGGATCTCTAGGGCTGCTGTGTGTGTCTGCATTTTGTTAGTCCTTGTGTGCGAGGTATTTAGGCTGGCTGAGCTCTTGTCCTCCTGTAAGCTATGATATTAATATATTGGCTCAGGGCAGGGACCCTGCAAGCTGCTAAACTCTGGTGTCCTTGGTCCAGAGAGAGGTGACTGCCTGCCAGCACCTCCGCATGGGTGAGATATGTGGGCTGCTGTGTGCACCAGGTGTGTGTCTGTCAGCTCTTCACCTCTGGAGCAGGGCTGTGGTGTAGTGCCTACCATCCCCACCTCATCCCTCTGGGCATACAGCAGAAGGCTGGGAGATGTGCATGCAGGGTAGGTGTTTTCAGGATGGGCTTTGATGGGGTTTTGCTCTGTCCTTCTCTATAAGGCACATGCTCAGGAGCAATGGTGATGATGGCATGGGTCTCAGCTTGTCAGAGGTGAAAGCTAGAGCTGCCAGGTCCCACATGAGCACGGCTGCATGAGATCCCACGCTCGCCCAGCTCCTGTGGCCCCCAACACCTGATGATACAGCAAGCCATGGGCAGCGTCCGAGTCAACCGGTGAGTAGCCCTCATCCCAAGGACTGTTCATAGAATCATTAAGGTTGGAAAAGACCTCTAAGATCACCTGGTCCAACCGCCAGCCCATCCCCACCATGCCCACAACCATGTCCTCAGTGCCACATCCACATGGCTCTGGAACACCTCCAGGGATGGTGACAGCACCACCACCCTAGGCAGCCTGTGCCACTGCAGCACTGCTCTTTCTGAGAGGTTCCAGCCTGAACCTTCTCTGCTGCAACTTGAGGCCATTCCTTCTCATCCCATTGTTGTTACCTGTGAGCAGAGGCCAATCCCCACCCACTACAACCTTCTTTCAGGTCACTGTAGAGAGCAATAAGGTCTCCCTTGAACCTCTTTTTCTCCAGACTGAACAACCCCAGTTCCTTCATCTGCTCCCCATCAGACTTGTGCTCCAGACCTCTCACAGCTCCGCTGCCTTTCTCTGGACATATTCCATGTGCTGCCCTACGTGTTCGGGGCATCTTCTGGTCTCTTTGCCCATCTCTCAATACATTATTTTCAAAATACCTTCCTGGGGCTTGTCCACTCTAAGTTATGGCTCCTCCATCTCCAAGTCTGAAATGTGCTGTATGTGGGGGGAGATCTTGGCTCTCGGCAGAGTTTGCTGGTGCAGAGAAGCAAAGAACCAATGCAGTGCTGGACACCAGCCCTGGCTCAGGAATTGCCGATTTCAGCAGGACTGCAGAAGCCCGGTGTCCTCTTTCCCATGAGATGAGGACAGCAAATGGATTTGGAGCTATGTGGCTGCCCTGAAGAAACCACCCTATTTAAACAAGGAACAGTCAGCTCTGGGGTGAAGGAGTCCCTGCTGGAGGACTCCGACAGCCGTGTCAATGTGATGGGGAGGGAGGGAGGCTCTGCCAGCCTCTGGAGTCATTAGTGGCTTAGTGGCAATGGGGGTCTTGGTGGGTCTATGCACTCAGAGGGAGGCTACTGGATATCTTCAGTGGTCAGAGCATCTTGTGCCATAAGCATTTTATATGAGAATCTGTGATTTTAGATCCAGCAGTGTATGAGAGCACTTGGAAGCTGCCTTCTCCTGGCAATGGTGAGAGGGGTAACAATGCCATCCACTGTGGAGGGAATCAGTGGGGAACAGCTCCCCAAAGAGAGGAGTTTCTCCCAGAAAAAAACTGCCAATGATTTGAGTGTTGATCTCCAAATTACACCTTTAGCTTTGGATGCAGGATGCTGGGAGCCATGCTTGTTGCTGTGGCAACAGAATTGTCCTGAGCGCAGGAAGTGTATAAACATTGTCACCAATATACAATGGCATCAGGGCGGAGAGCAGAGGAGAAAATAGAAACTCCCAGCCTTACACCATGCCGGGGCCAAAATATCGTTCTTCACATATTTCTGTCTGTTCCTTCTGTTCCAGGTACAGCATTGTCTCGACTGAGGAGGATGGACACAAGGTCTCTGCGCTGGGCAGCATGAACGGGCACAGCCGGAACGGGAAGGGCCACACACCCCGGCGGAAGCACCGTAACCGCTTTGTGAAGAAGAACGGCCAATGCAATGTCTACTTCGCCAACCTGAGCAACAAGTCTCAGCGCTACATGGCTGACATCTTCACCACCTGTGTGGACACGCGCTGGCGGTACATGCTGATGATCTTCTCCGCCGCCTTCCTGGTCTCTTGGCTCTTCTTTGGTTTCCTCTTCTGGTGCATTGCTTTCTTCCACGGTGACCTCAACGCACCGGTGGTGGGGGGCAGTCCCTCTCTCCTCAAGCCTTGCATCATGCACGTGAACAGCTTTCTAGGGGCTTTCCTCTTCTCAGTGGAGACACAGACAACCATTGGGTATGGCTTCCGCTGCGTGACTGAGGAGTGTCCGCTGGCCATCATGGCTGTGGTGGTCCAGTCCATTGTGGGCTGTGTTATTGACTCCTTCATGATTGGCACCATCATGGCCAAGATGGCGAGGCCCAAGAAGCGGGCCCAGACCCTCCTCTTCAGTCACCACGCGGTCATCTCGGTGCGGGATGGCAAACTGTGCCTCATGTGGCGAGTGGGCAACCTGAGGAGGAGCCACATCGTGGAGGCCCACGTTCGTGCCCAGCTCATCAAACCCTACATGACAGAGGAAGGGGAGTACCTCCCCCTGGACCAGCGGGACCTCAATGTAGGCTATGATGTGGGTCTCGATCGTATATTTTTGGTCTCACCCATTATTATTGTTCATGAGATTGATGAGGAGAGCCCACTCTATGGGATTGGCAAGGAGGAGCTGGAGACGGAGAACTTTGAGATTGTTGTTATCCTGGAAGGGATGGTGGAAGCCACGGCCATGACCACACAGGCACGGAGCTCTTACCTAGCCAGTGAAATCCTCTGGGGTCACCGCTTTGAACCAGTAGTGTTTGAGGAGAAGAACCACTACAAAGTGGATTATTCCCGTTTTCACAAGACCTATGAGGTAGCTGGCACACCCTGCTGCTCAGCTCGGGAGCTGCAAGAAAGCAAGATGACTATCCTACCTTCTCCCCCACCTCCCAGTGCCTTCTGCTATGAGAACGAGCTGGCTCTTGTCAGTCAAGACGAAGATGAAGATGATGACGAAGTGGGTGTAGCGTTAGGTGGCAGCACCAAGGAAGAGGGAGGCGTCATCCAGATGATGGATTTTGGAAGCCACCTGGACCTGGAGCGGCTCCAGGCCACTTTGCCCTTGGATACCATCTCATACCGCAGGGAGTCAGCCATCTAATCCCTCCAGCCTCCCCGTTCTACACCCATTACCCATCCCCTCCTCCTCCTCCTCTGTTCTGCACCCAAACGTAGCTGGATAAGTCCCTTGCCCACCAAAAAATGCCTCCTGTGACCACCTCTCAGCACCTGAGTACGTTGAGGCCTGGAGATACTCTGATATATTCCCTTTCCCATGAAGTTGTACCCCCTGGATGAGGAGTGAGAATACACCATTCTTCCAGACAGCGCAGCTTGCTCGAGGACCTGCCCAGGGACAAGAAAGAAGCATGGTTGAATTCCCACTTCTGGGGAGGTGACAGGAGCCTGTGCCCTCAATGGAGAGACTGTACCTGCTCAAGTGGTTCTGCAGCTGAGACAACAGCACTTTCTGTCTCTCTCAACATGTGCAGACCCATGGCTATCAATAGAAATGGCTCTCACAAGGAGAGGAGTGATGCATAAGTCCTGACTCAATGAGAAGGGACAGGAGAGTTTGGGACTCCTAGAGGGAGTGGGAGAGTCTCTGGAGATAGGGGTTTGCTTGCATGTTTATTGCTTGTTGCACTTGACTTTCTTTGTATATAAAAAAGATCGAGAACTGAAATCCATATTCTTCCACTGTAAATGCCAAGCTGGGAGAGAAGGACACTGCACGTAGCCCGCTCTGCACTCTCCTTGTGGCACCCATCACCTCCAGCAGCAGCTCAGCCCCACAGCCCCACAGACTCAGCCCTGGTTCCCCTACTCCTCCCCAGACCACATTCTGCTTCTTTCCTGGAGCGCCTGGCAGCAGGCAGGGCCCTGTGCTCACACACCCAGCCACCGTGCCAGGGCTGGCAGGCAGTGACCTGATGGGACGGCAGGCCCCTCACTTGCTCCTTCCACCTCCTCCAGTCTTCTCCCTGCTGCCATCAGCTGTAAAACGGAATTTGTATCTATTTATTTTTAATAAAGTCTAATATCCCAGGGGGAGGTTTGGAAACAAAGGAGACCCCGAGGCTGCAG
The DNA here is from genome assembly GCF_019238085.1 of Lagopus leucura. NCBI lineage: Eukaryota > Metazoa > Chordata > Aves > Galliformes > Phasianidae > Lagopus > Lagopus leucura. The sequence goes on from NW_024962335.1 coordinate 12,912,911, forward strand.
CCTGGTACAGAGACTGATGAGTGTTATTAGTGCTGGTGTTTGCTGTTTGTATGGGTTTGATGCCTGGAGGCTTCACCTTTGGTACTTCAGAGCCAGAGCTAGACTTAACACCACTTCTCTGCTGTTTCACAGAAGACAGCAAACCTTGGTGAGTCTTTATTAAGAGTATTAGAATCACTCACTCAAAACTAGATGACATGAGGATGGGAAAATAATTGGGTAGCTCAAAAGGCTGCTCTGCACACCTGGCAGATGTGCTCTTGGGGAAATGGTTGAAGAAATACTGTTCCATCTAATCCCTGATCTACAGAGCAGAAAGCCAATGTCTTGGTAACAGCTTGGGCTTAGTACAAAGAGCAATAGGAAAGAAGCAAAAGAGGAGGGAAGGAGTCAGAAGGAGTGAGGGAGAATCGGGAACCGCAGGCAGGGAAAAAATGAAGGGAAGGGAAGGGAAGGGAAGGGAAGGGAAGGGAAGGGAAGGGAAGGGAAGGGAAGGGAAGGGAAGGGAAGGGAAGGGAAGGGAAGGGAAGGGAAGGGAAGGGAAGGGAAGGGAAGGGAAGGGAAGGGAAGGGAAGGGAAGGGAAGGGAAGGGAAGGGAAGGGAAGGGAAGGGAAGGGAAGGGAAGGGAAGGGAAGGGAAGGGAAGGGAAGGGAAGGGAAGGGAAGGGAAGGGAAGGGAGAAGAAGAAAAATGAATAATGTGCTAATGTGGGAGAGTATTTGGGAGGGAACAGGGATAGTGTAACAAGATTGGTATGGACACAGACATGGCCACCTCAAGAGGAATACCTCCTGGCCACCTCTTGGCTTTTTTCACCTATGACTTGATATGCAGCCATGTTTTTCTACATGTGTCTGTGTCCCACCTCCTCTCCCCATTGCTGATTAAAAATGTCCCTCCCTCCTCCTTCCTCATACCATTATTTATTTATTTTCCCCCAGAGGGAATAAACAGAGGCCAGTATTGACCTGGCTTTCAATATAGCTTTCAGAGCTGGGTGCCTGTCGCTGGTCATGGCAGTGGAAACAAACTAATGGACTGAGAGGGAAGGACTCTGCATGTGAGGATGTGAGGACACGGGCACCCAGAACACAGACTGAGCTGGTGGCCCCAAAGAAGGGAGCGTGGCTGGACAGTGGACACCCCTCACCAAGGTGCAGCACCCTTTAGAGGTGAGTGGGGATTATGTACCATGACTCTAGTTCCTAAGAGTCTGGTCTGTGAGGAGATGCACTCCGTGAGGACATCTAGGGGAGATTTCTCCCACTTTGGCAATGCACAAAGGTATGTGTATCCTTCAGTGCACGTGCTTCTGCACCTGCATGCTCCAATCACAAAGTACTCATGCCTGAATATCCACTGAACATGCATAACTCTACATGCATATGTCATATATGCAGGCATAAGCCATCCTACACCACTCAATAAACCATAAACACTCAGTGATGTGCACACAAACTTTGTGCACCAGCAGCACTCATGTCAACAAGTGTATGCACAATTGGATGTTGGGGACTCCTTTATGTGACCCAAGAGAAATCACCAAGAGAGAAGGTTGGATATTAGGAACAATTTCTTCTCAGAAGAAGCGGTGCTGCAGTGGCACAGGCTGCCCAGGGAGGTGGTGCAGTCACCGTCCCTGGAGGTGTTCCAGAGCCGTGTGGATGTGGCACTGAGGACATGGGCATGGTGGGGGTGGGCTGGCGGTCGGACCAGGTGATCTTAGAGGTCCTTGCCAACCTTGATGAATCCACTGTGGAAAGCTGCCATGAGGAAGACTGGACATTGCTAGGTGGGTCTGCAAATCAGCTCTGCAAGCCAGAAATACTGATGGGATTTTGACCAGGGTGCAGCTGCGTACGATATGTGAAGCATCACCTTCCATGTAGGTGGTGCATCTGGTCCAGAGAAGATGCCTCCCTTCTGCAGGACCTGATGGACAGAACGACTGTGCAGTACTTGTTGAGATTTGGCTTCTGTTGAAAACTATTCCAACCTCAGAAATCTAACAGAGAGAGAACGGACTTTTTGCCCTATGAATAGGATCCAGGCACTGGCTCAGATCCGGCACCCCATGACAGCTAACTATACTGCTTCCACTCCTGCCAGCTTCCAACTGAACATTGTCGTTGTTTTTGATGACACTTGAGAGACTTGTTTCATGTTTTATTTTTGGTGACACTTTCAGCCAACCCTTTTGAAAAGAGACCATCATTGGCACCTTTCAGCTCACCCAAAATTTGCTCAGCAAAACATTTTGATACACGCTGCGGCTAAAAATATGTTCAAGGAACATGATAATAAGGGAGAAAATGGGTTTGGATTTCTGTGATCGGGAATTCATGTTGATAACATTTGTGCTTCCAAACAAAAGTGCTTTTTTGCAACCAGCTCAGCTTTGGTGTTGTCCCAGAATGAAGAAGAGTCGGCTGCACACAGGCGTGTGACCTCTGCTCAGCTTCTACTTCTTCCCAGGCCATTAAGGGCTTGCTCCTGCCCCTGCTAAGTCGATGGGAATTTTGCCATTGCCTGGGGTGAATTGCAGAGCTGGGCCCTAATGGAGCACCGCTATTGGAAAAGCCCTGCAGCCCCAGCCTTCTGCTGATGCTGGGACAAATGATGTGGGCTGTGCAAGAGGGGGAGAGGTGGAAAAAGGCAGCGTGTGGGGCTGGGGGAGCTGAGCACATTGCCTGGGGGGCACTGGGCAGGCTGTGGGAGAAGCAGCAGGGTGGGCAGGAGACGTGGGGGTCTCTCAGTGCGAGGCTGCTTGGGCTGGCGGCTGAAAACCAGAGGGGCAGAGGTGGGAACGAGCTGCTGGAGGAGCTGTGTCCAGCCCTGGGGACCCGGCTGGGGGCTGCCGCAATCCCGGCCCACCGGTGCGCTGCGGGACCCACGGCCAGGAAACCACGGCACGAGCACGCCGGGGAGCTCGGTCCTTGCCTGTCCTCAGAGCACCACCTAGGGATGGCAGCGAGCCTCGCAGCACTGCCTCCGAGCAACCCGAGCAGCTGCGGGCTCAGCAGGGCTGGGAGTCGGGTGCAGGGATGGGGCGCAGGGATGGCTGCAAGTCTCAGCTGGAGGTCAGGATGGGAATATTTCCCTTTCTGTCCTGCAGACAATGCCAGCTCTGGAGGTACCCATGTGCCCATGGATCTTCAGCCCACAGTAAAGTTCAGGATGGCTGACGGAGGGGTCAGGGATTTTTATGCCATGCCATCAAATATCAGCTCTGTAAAACCTCATCAGCTTTCACGGAGTGGCTACTGGCTTTGAAAGCAGTTCAGATATGCACTGACACTTTGATTTCTTCTCTGTGCAAAGCTGTGGCAATCTGGGAAGTTGCACAGGGAATGCTTGAGTTCAGAGACAGACCATTTGGTTATTGTCCCTTCAGTTGTCACCTCTGCAACACGGCTGGTGCAGATGCTCAACGTATGAGATTTTTCTCCACTATGCAGCCCCTCAGTGTGGCACACACAATCTACGCTGTAGTAGAGTTGTAGTAGAGTTGTGCTGCTGTAGCAGCTTCCTTTTTCCTGCCCCAGGCAGTCATGAACTTGTGTGGAAGTGGAGAAATGCCCCACTGGGATGTGCCCTGGCCAGTATGAAGCACAGCTTGTAGGCAGAGGGTTTGCAATGCCCTGAGAGTTCTTTTGGCAACCTACCTTTCCATATCCCCTTGGGATATAAGGTAATGACAGCCTGGCTTGCAAACCACACGGAGTCTGCGCTCCTGTGTTTATCTCATTTTCTGGGAAAAAGCAATGAGAACAGAGCAGTCAGTGGGCCATTCACTCTTACTTTGCCTTTGAACACATCCCCTTCATGAGGAAGCATCCACAGGGAGCAATCCCTCTGCTTTCTGAACAGCTGTGGCTCTAGGCACACAGTCCTGGAGCTGCCCAAAAGTAGGCAGTGTGGGAAGAGGAAATACATATTGCTAAGTGGAATGATGTGATTTCATTGCCCTGGTGCCTTTGAAGAAATGTGGGATGGACACAAACACCATCCTGAAATAGTCTGTGAGACATTGGATATTTGAGCTTTCAAAGTTTTTTTGGCCTCTGAAATTAGCAGGATTATTTTGGTGCTGGCCCCTGATTTGAAATAGCATGTCTTGAGACATGGGAGCTGGTAATATCTGGGAATCCCAGTGGCAGCACATGGGTAGAGTTGTTTGGATGTCCCAGCACTGCGGTCACTGAAGTTGTCAGCTGGAGGATACGGTGCAGTCGCCAAAGCAGTTGCAACTGAGAGGGCAAGGAGCTTGAAATTGCTACTGGCAAGTGACAAGCTGCCCATCCAGCAGCAGGCTGTCCGTGTCTCTGTGGGTTTGACCTGCCACTTCTGTGCAGTTGGGAAGACTGGGAGCCATAAATCAGAAATAGTTCCTAGAAGAGTCTGCAGCTGCAGTGAAGACATGGTCAGGACGTCATAGCTCCCTGGGAACGTGTATAGCTTCCATTTCATTCATATTGCCACCTGCAGAAGCCCTGGAGGATCAAGCACAGTGCCCGTTCCCAACAGACACACCCCAGTCTCCAGATCTCCACCAAAACACCCCACCTGGAGCTTCACAGACAGAAACCAGCATGTTCAGTGCACACCCAGGTGCATCAGCCTCCCAAGAGCAATGGCGCAGTGCAAGTTGAACTCTATGCTGGCGCTGGGGCTGTCGGTATTTGGGGTGCTCCTCCTGCTTATCACGCTTAAATCACACTGGACTGAAAGCAAGCAATAAAGTGCTTATCCTCGGCCCAGCTGGCCACATGGGATATGTGGTGAGATGGCCTTTTGTTAGTCGGTGCTCTGTGCCTGGCGCTCGGCTAGAAAGGACAGGCTGTCCCTTCCAGAGAAACCCCTTGCATAAGAATCACAGAGGAGCCGGGCTGAGATGCTGAACAAATCCAGCACGGCATGCCGGGAAGCTGCATTTTAAGCCATCCTCCCTGCCCTCCCATCTCCCGGCGCGTTGTTTATCTCTCCCATCCCTCCCACAGCAGTACATGAATTACTCTGACTGGGCAAGCTGGTTTCATAACCGCCCGCACCGCCCCCCCAGAGCGCATGGGACTCACTCACACACCGTCGGATTCTCACTCGCCACCAGTTTGCGCTGCCGTGAATCACAGGCTGGCGTCAATGCCGCACTCCTGCCAGCACGGGGGGGGATCTTCACCGTGTGCAGCAGGCTTACATTTCCAACGCTCTCCACGATGCTCTATGGGGTCACCAGGATGCTGCCCCGTGTGCTTTCCATTCAATACAGCCACACAGGCACTCACCTGGGCAACTTTTTCCCATGTTTGACTCCTCAGGGACAGAAATATTTTCCTATTATCCATACTGGATCTCTCTTCTTTCACCTTATAGAATCAAAGAGTCATTAAGGTTGGAAAAGACCTCTAAGATCACCTAGTACAACTATCAGCCCATCCCACCATGCTCACTGACCACGTCCCTCAGTGCCACATCCACACGGCTCTGGAACACCTCCAGGGACGGTGACTGCACCACCTCCCTGGGCAGCCTGTGCCACTGCAGCACCACTCCTTCTGAGAAGAAATTGTTCCTAAATATCTAATCCGAACCTCCCCTGGCACAACTTGAGGCCATTCCCTCTCGTCCTGTCTCTCATTACCAGGGAGAAGAGGCTGACCCCCACCTCACCACAACCTCCTTTCCGGTCACTGTAGAGAGCGATGAGGTCTCCCCCGAGCTATTCTCCAGGCAGAGCAATCTCAGTTCCCTCAGCTGCTCCCCATAAGACTTGTTTTGTCTGATAGGATGTGCCCTTGAACAGGTCACTTGGCTCCCCCTCCACACCAGCTTGGTGGGAAAGCACTCTATCACCTCCTCCCAATCAGTGACATCCATGTGAAACATCAGGTTCTCCAGACCCCCCTTAACCACTGCCTCCTGACAGTCAGCCAGTTTTCTGGCTTTTAGATGGACACAGCTTTCTGTCCATCTAAAAGAGTAAATCAGCCTTCCTTGGACAAAGGAATGTGACGGAAGATGTCACATGAAAAGAAGATGTCATATGAAAGCCTGGCTGAGTCCAAAGTAAATGACTTCCACTGCTTTCCCCTCACCCACAGAGCTGGTCATTTTATCACAGATGATCATGTTGGCCAGGTGTGATTTACCTTCAGTAAAATCTACACTGACACCCTCTTCTTTGTGTGCCTGGAGATGTATTCCAAGAGCATCTGGTTTGTACCAAATGAGTCTGACCAGCCTGCAGTTCCCAGGATCAACTTGGATTTTTTTGAAGAAGGATGCACTATTTGCCTTCCTCCTGTCTCTGCAGACCTCCTCTGACCTCCATTGCTGTACTCAGTCTCTCCTCCAACCAGCTTCCCAAACACAAATCATTTCACAGCCTGGCTGCCTCCTGTCCAATTTCACTTGGTCTGACCTGAAAATCTCCTGACAGGGATGAACATGACTCCTCAGGTCTTTGACCTTTCATTCCTAAGAGAGATTGAGGGCTGGGCCTCAGAGCTACAGGATCAGGGCTAATTCCCTTCTCCGTGAGCTGCACGTCTTCCCACCAGAGGCTGTGCCTAAAGCCACCCTGATACTGTGCACAAAGAGAGGCAGCAGCCTGCCTCCAGGACAATGGGATAGGACTGCCCAAGCCAATGGCTCTGCCATGGGGTCAGAACTGCAGAGACAAGGATCCATTCAGCCCCTTTTCTCTGAAAAACACGAGGGTTGGAGGATGGGGCTACACATCTTCAGACAAGATGCTGCAGATTGAGCTCAGAGTCCCGTCTCTACACTGTACCCCTCTGCCCTCACGCAGCCCCAGGGGTACACTCCAATGTTTGTTTGTTTGTTTCCATTTGGTTGTGGCTTTTTTTTGTTTTTTTTTTAAACAAAGCAGGCCTGTGTGGGTGGCTGACAGAAGTTGGGAATGCCACAAGGATAAAAAAAGGTGAGGTATATGGAAAAAAACAATAAAGGCCCTTAATTATAGGTGTGGCCGGGAGCTGCTCCTATTATTAAGGTTGCCGACACTTCCCCTTTTAAGACCCTGTTTTCACTAGCTTATAACTTTGTCAAAGCATCACCAACAGAGCAGAAATTTTTGGTAGTGAGTGATTGCCTCCGCTTCAATCAGGCATGTTTATTTAGTTTGTTCTGGAAATACTGGCCCACCCCTACGTCTGCTGGGCTAGAGGATGCACACCTGCAGTCTGGCCCAGGAGACGAAAGCTCTGGGTCTTCTTGGGCTTCAAGCAAGGGCTTGGCCTTGGGCAGAAGGACAGTTTTTGTGTCACGGAGGCTTTGTTTTGCCAGCTCAGTGAGACACTGTTCTCTCCCCCATTGGCGTGGACAAATTATACAGCTTTGCTACAGGCCGGAGGAGGGTTTGTCACAGCTTCTCAGCCTCTGTGAACCTGCTCGACCCTCAAGGTGGTATGACAGTGTGCGGGCTTTCCCCTGGAGGAGCAGGGCTTCCCCAGCGGGGCTTTCTGAGGTACTAACTGCTGCTCTGGGTCAGCACCAGGCTGGGATCTCTGCTGGTCTTCTCTGGTTGGGTCCAGAGATGTTGTGGATGACCCATCCCTTGAGGTGTTCAAGGCCAAGTTGATCTTTGAGGTCCCATCCAACCCAAGCCATTCTATGATTATCTCCTTTGGCCCTGCATTCCTCATTGCCCCTCTTTTGGCTTCTGGGAAGTCTGTGGGAAGAAAGGCCTGATTTGAATAGGGAGGGGACGAAACCCAAAGGGAAAAGGAACAAGGAAGGGGAAGGGATAGAAAATCTAGGGAAAAGCAAATGAGGCAGGGAGTTGGAGAGAATGGCACTGGCTGGGCAAGGGGGGATCGCCTAGGAGCTGTGGGGTGACTTGGGTCAGCAGAGCAGAATGAGAGGAGCCAGATTGCTTGTGGGTGTTCTGGTGGCAGACAGGGCTAATGGAGGCTGAAATAGGGAAAGCTCTGAGCATTCACCAGGAATAGGGAAGACAGAGGTGTCAACTCGTGTGGCCAGGACCACAGGTTTCTGCAGCATTCAAGCAACGGCTGGTCCTGCGACGTGAGCCCAAATGGCATCCAGCATTGTGTCTCACCTCTTACCAGCCCTTAGCTGGGACAGCAGGCCACCATTCTCCCTCTTACACCAAAATACAGCTCTCCCATCACTGAGGAATGGCAGCGCCAAGGTTGTCTGCACAGCTGTCCTTCAACGTCCTCACACATATGACTTATGACAGAGCCTTTAATTACACGGCCACAGATCTATTTTCCATAGGACACCTGCAGCACACAGGTTAGATGGTGCTCTGGGTGAGTCTGGGCTGTGTCATGCAGGAATCTCCTTGCAGGGACTCAGCATCATTTACTTTTTATATTTTGCAAAAGTGTCAAGGAAAAGGAGTGACTCATTGCTGAGACAGTTGTGTGCTGGCCTGGATCATTGCCCCTGCTTTAGGTTTCCTACCTGATGTTGAGAAAGTCACCCACAGCAACCTTTCCAGAGGTAGCTATTAGCTATGTTTTATTTATTTTGGCATTTTGCTTTGTTTCTAGTCTCACACTATCCTGGGATCCTGATGTCTCATTTGCAGCAGTATTTATTGCTCCCTGCTGCACGTGAATGGGGACTTAGATTTGACTGTACAAAAGGCTTTAAAAAGCAGAGCGCTCTGGCAAAGCTCACCACTCAGATCAGCATCTCCACATTGCAGGCTGCTTCTGACCTTACCTCCAGGACACTCGGTCTTCCCTAAAATGCTGCACACTCTCCGTGTGAGTATTCCAGGAAGGCAAATTCATGAGAAATCAAAGAGTGTGCCCTGTGAAAAGGCCTCAGGAACATTAAGCGTTGCTTTTAAAGGAAGGGATGAATATTCTGAAGTTAATAAACTGTGAATTAATGCTTTGAATTACAAGGAGAGAACAGACAGCTGACCCTTAAATGATCACCAGCCAACCTGGGCAGGAATCCCGGAACAACAAATGCATGTGGTCTTATACAGTCTGGACCATAATCCATATCCTTCCTCTTTTAGCCCATTTTGAGTCTGAGGATTTTGCAGCGTTAGCGCTGCCCTTCCATAGCATTTTGAGCATGATAAAGTAAATCTTGTGGTTCTCATGACACACTGCTAACCCTGTGCCTCCGTTACGCCAGAGGCAGGAGGGCAGCTGAGGTGCAGCCCAGGGGAAGTTGGGTGAGATGAGCAGAGGCCCTGGCCTGGTGGGAAGTCACTGTAGGGACCTTGGGGCTGCTGGAGGTCTGCTCTGGTGAATGCATCAAGCTGCAGGTTCCTAGCATGGGCAAGTCTTTGTGAAGAGGTGGCTGCAGTCTTTGAAGCAGCACATCCTTCCCTGGATAGCAGATGAAATACGAATCTGCTCACTGTGGGCCAGGCAGAGCTGCCAAACAGGATCTGGCAGCACATTGAGGTCTGCCAGGTCACTGGAGCTCAGCTTTCCCTGGGGAGGGCGTCAGTTTACCCATGGTTTTGCTAAGTGCTCCAGCTCCCTGGTCATGGAAAATCATACACCTTTCCAACCACTCCAAGCACCTAGCAGAGCAGGGCAGGGCTTCTGTGAGACTCAGCCCATGGCTATAGTGTGAGTATCAGGGGCTGCCCAATGATCTTGCTGCGAGAACAGATCCCAAAGGGTCTCTGAGAACTACCCCGTGCAAACCACCCTCTGCACACACAGCTTCAGCAGCAGAGCTCTCTTCATAGAATCATAAAATCGTTGGAGATGGAAGGGATCCCTAAAGGCCAGCTAGTCCAACTCTCCTGCTATGCACAGGAATACCTCCAGCTTGATCAGGGTGCTCAGAGCCCCTCCAACCTGACCTTGTGTGTCTCCAGGGGCAGGATCACCTCCCTCTCCCTGCTGGCCACGCTACTTTGGATGCAGCCCAGGGTATGGTTGGCTTTCTGGGCTGCGAGGGCACAGTGCTGGCTCATGCCCAGCTGCCATCCACCAATACCCCTCAGTCCCTGGCCCAGGCTCCCCAATACGCATCACTCCATAAGAAGAGGTGTAACCAGGCAATGCTTGGAGAGAAGGAGGTGGGTGTTATTAGATCACCCGCTTAGCTGGGCTAACAGAACTAAAAACTTGATTACAATTCAATTAAGGCAACGTTTCTAATTAAAGACATATTATTTTAAGCCCTAAATGATTAAAATAAAGGCGGCTGAAGTGTCCGTGCACACATTTCATGATTTCACCCCCGAGGGCTGCATCTCCCCTGGGGACAGCGAGAAGAGGAATGGACGATGTATTCTGGGTTATCCTGATGGCACTTCCACGCAAAAAGCCATCATGGAGGTTCAGTGTGGGCCGCACTGCCTGTGTTTGGGGTTGCCTGCTGCCCTCATACCCCAGGATATGACTCCATACCAACAGAGCCCACCATTCTTGGTGGTGTTGGGCTCCCCAGTGAAGCAAACTGTAGGGCTGCACACATCGCCATGCACAAAACTCGACTATATCTGAATTTCCAGAGCCAGAAAACACAATTGCGTGAGAAAATGGGATGGCCGTGGGGCTTTCACTCCCCACAGCCGAGCACCGACAGGCGAGAGCACCAAGGGGAGCCCGGCCGCCCGAGAGGAAACGTCCGCGGAGCCAGGCCCGGGCCGAAAGAACGGCTGATGGAGGAGCGGTTGTACCTTTAACGGCGGGCGGGCGGGCGGGAGGAGGAGGAGGAGGAGGGTCGGGGCTGCGCTGGGTGACATCAGTGGGTTTGGCTCCGGGGCTCAATGGAAACTGGGTGAGCGCCGGGCTGTGCCGAGCACACGCCGGCTGGAGGGGACGGCGAGCGGGCGGGAGGCGGCAGGCAGCGCCGCGCCGCGCTGAGCCGAGCGAAGGAGGGACGCGCCGGGCACGGCCGCCGCCAGCCCTCCCCAATCCTCCGTCATCCTCCCCGCCGCGGCCGCCTGGCCTCCTGACAGCCGGCGGAGCAGCAGCCCCACACGGCCCCCTTCCCGCCAGGGTGGGTATGGGGGGCGCCCGCCTCCATCTTGGGGCGCAAACCCCGGGGGAAAGGCGGCCCCTCCGGCTCTTTGTGTGCGCGGAGGGAGGGAGGAAGGGAAGGAAGGAGGGGCGGGGGAGGGGAGGGCAGGGCGCGATGCGCCGGGCCGGGGGGCAGCGGGGACAAAAGGCTCTTTGTGGGGTGCCGAGAGGGGGTCGCCCCCCCTGCTCCCCTTCTTTCTCCTGCTGTCCCTCGGGGCTCTCCGCTCTCGGGGCCCGGCCGTTGTAGAGACGCGGCGGGGGGGGGGGAGGGGGGCTCGGGCTCTCGGGGCGACCCCGGTGGGCTCGGGGTTGGGGGGGAGCCGGGAAGTTGGCTGCCGTTCGGGGGGTGGTCGCTTTGTGTGATCTACCCGGAAAATACAGCCCGGGTAGGGCCGTGTTGTGCCTGTGGGGGGTGTCAGGAGAGATTTATTTATTTTATTCCTTCCCCCCTCCTTGTTTTTCCTGTTTGTGGCTATTTCTAACGAAAAGGTGGTCTTCAGCGCTTCGCCTCTTATTATTTTCTTATTTTCTTTTTTTTTTTTTTTTCCTCTTTTTTTTCCCTTCCCATCTGCCAGCCCTCCTCTTTGTAAATGCGAAAGGGGCTTAGGGAGGGGGCTGCTCGCTGTCTCCCGTTTCCATCAAAATGCCATATTTTTTTACCCCTTTTTCCCGATCTTTTTTTTTTTTTTTTTCGTTTTCCCTTTTTAATTGTGATTATTAAAAAAGCCTGTTTCAGATGACTGTGTTTTGCCAACCCCTTCCTTTATCTCCTACACATACACACACACACACACACACACACAGACAAGGAAATAAAAGCCCTGCACAGCCCTTACAGGCACGGCACCCCCCACATTCCCACTTCCCCTCGCAGCCTCCATTATGTGGCCTCCAAACTCGGTGCTGTATGGTTTTACTGCCCAGGTGTGGGGCCGAGGTGACGCTCTGCCCTGCGAAATGGCTGGCATCGGACACTCAGCCCCAAGACCGGCTCTATCCTGCTTTTATATAATGGCCTTTGTGTATGTACGTGGGTATTTTATCTTATATAAAAGGGCCCTGGTGCAAAATGGTGTGTGTGTGTCTGTGTGCGGGGAGCGACATGTAGTATTTGTAGTATGTTGTAGGTGTGAGGTGGATATTAACGTGAGCACACGCTTTGCTCTGAGGTGGTGGTGTGTTAATCTGTGTGGAAAACGCAGTGGGTTAAGGGACCTACGGCCCTGGGAGCACTGCTTTGGCTGGAGGGGTCAGGTCTGCTGGGATGGGAGGGGGGGGGGGGGGGGAAACATCACACGGCCTTTTAATTGTAAGCATCTATAAATAATACATGGAGTGATGTAATTTTTTAAATATCACAATATAAATTGTATATGCGAGATCTTCATTCTGTAATAGTAGACCCGAAGATGAGATAAGGGCAGGAACTGTAGATGGGGGGTATGCGCGTGGAGTGGGAGGCAGTCAGCAAATGTGGCGGATGTTGGGACTCCTGGAGCAGTTGCTGCTGGGGGTGTTGTGCCCCCATACCACAGATCCCCATGGCCACCCTCCAGCCATCATCCCCCCGCTCTGTTCCCTAAGCACACTTGTGTTGTGTTGGGGGGGAGATAAGGAGGAGCGACAGCTGTGCGGCCGTGATTTTTCACTCCATTATCCCGCTCCCTGCTCCCACCCCCTCACCCCGGAGCATTTTTTAGATTCCCCTTTGGAGCCTGTTGCTCAATCAGCCAGAAGGGCCGCAGCCTGGCTGTGTGGGGTGTCCTCCTTAACCTGGCTCCTGGCTGTCCAGGAAGGGTGGGACCGTGGTATGGTGGGACCCTGCTGGGAACTGTGGCCGGCTGGGGAGCTGTCATGATGTTTGGGTTCCTGGGAACGTGGACTTTGATCCTTGGCTGGCGTAGGAGGGCAAGCAAGTCGGATGTATGTTAACTGGTGATGCAGAACAGCAGGCAACAGTTGGAAACCATGTCTGCTCACTGTGCCCAGGCCTCCCAGTGTGGCTCCCAAGGCACTGCCTGCCTTCCTCGTAATAAGAAAGTCAGAAATAGCCATGGGGTTTTGTGCTCCTCAGATGCACAGAAACACGCATGCATGAGTAAATAGAGTTGAGGGAACTCCACCTCAGTGTGCTTTGTGCCTGGTTTCAGGATTGGCAATGTCCCCTGAATGCCTTGATGGGATTATTTTCCCTGACATCCCTGTAGCTCATCTTTTCCTCTTCCTGTAATCCCACCTCCTGGGGCAGCTCAGGGTTTATGGTCTGCCCAGAATCCTGTAGCTAGGATTATTTTGTGTGTGTATCTCAAAGCCATTTCTTCTTCCCACTTTTGTTTTTTCCTTCGGTGATGCCTCCTTCCCATCTAGCTGCAGCAAGGGAAAGTTCCTCTCACCTACTTGGGAAAACATGAATCATTCCTCACCTTTCCTGTCCCCAGCAGACTCTGTGTCTGTGCTCTGTACGCTAATGCTGTGGCATTGCATAAATCAGGAGTGTGGCAAACGCCTCTAAGAGGAGCCGTGCTCGTTGGCTTGGTTCCTAGAACAAGTCTGTGTCCGTGGAAGTGGGGAGGGAAAAGGGACCTGCTAGAATGGGGCTGTGTGCTTCAGAAGGGTTGGTTGGGGTGGGTTGGGGAACGAACCATGTGGTTGAGAGCCTCCTACCTTCTGGATTTTCTCTGTGGGATGAGTAGGCTGAGCCTGTCTATGTTAATCGGGTGTAGCAGGTCAAAGGGTGAACTGATCACCTGGGGCAAAAGGCTGGGGGAAGGCTGCAAACAAGCAGCCAGCACACCTGGGTGGGTAGCACAGGCGTGGAGGCTGTTGATCACATCAGCAGAGGTGCGTGGAGATAAGCAAATGGCCGTCCTCCTCCCAACCTGCCTCTCGCAGAGCTCACTCCTGTGTGGTGTCTCCTGCTGCCCCAGCCTCTGCCTAGGGGTGGTGGAGTCGCTAGCTCCTGGCGGTCTGTAAGTCTGTCTCACAGCCCTTGGTTCCAGCACTTTGTTGCAGCTATGGTGCTGGTGTAGTGCTGGGCCACAGAGAATTCTTTCTCAAAAGCCATGTGCCTGTCCCTCCTGTTGTCCCACGGGTCTGGGAGTGTCTTGGTGCTGCTTATTTTAGGCTCCTTACAGTGTGAAGCAGTCACCTGCTGGCACATTGTTAGGAGAGATTTCCTTCCCTGACTCTGGGAAGAAGATGTTGGGAAAGAGGTTCAACCTTTCTGCGTTTTCATGATGGGAACACAGATGATGTTCTTGAGTGGGTCATGTTCCTGCAGTGTTTCTAACTCATGCTGTTCATGGACACCTGAATTTCTGCACAGCAGCTGCATACAAAGTGAAATATTTTGAGATTTAGGAGCTGTGGCCAGCTTCTGGTGTATAAATGATGGGTTCGTTTTGCAGTCTTCCAGGGGGCCCTGATTCAGTTCCAGTTTCTGCTCTGACTTTGTGTTTTTTTTTTTTGTGTTTCTTTTCTCAGCACAACTAAACCATGGAGCTTCGAGTAGGGAACAAATACCGGCTGGGCAGAAAGATTGGCAGTGGTTCGTTTGGAGACATTTACCTAGGTGAGTGTCAGTCTGTGTCCTTCCACCTGCATGGTTGTTTTTCTCAGTTGCATCATTATTTTTGGTTTGAGGAATATATATTTGCCTGTTGATATTTTTAGCACCATGTAAGATTGGAGATGGTGGAGGTGGGGGGGGGAGGAAAAGCTTCAAGAAATACTGCCAGTTGTTGCCCATCCTCTGATGGCACAGAGGGTGGGATGAGCTCCAGTTTGTCTCCCAGATATTGGAGACACGGTGACATTTGATCAAACTGATCTAGATCTGGAGTATTGAGAGTGTGTTTGTTATACACCTTGCTCCAGCTCTCTTGTTGACTTTTACTGAGCTTGGGTGTGTGTGGATATAAACCCACGTGTCAGAGTGGGAGGTGGAAAGGGAGAAGATGGACTTTCCTCCAGGGCAAAAGGAATGGAGCGATGAAAGGCTGATAGTGGGAGAGATGGTCCAGCACCTGAAAGAGAGAGGCCTGACACAGGGAGGTGTAAAACAGGTCGGGGAGGAGGCTGGCATGGCTAAAGTTCTGGGGCCCAGATCTAGTAGATTGTGGGTGGGGTAGAACTTAGAGTTATCATCTGGGGTAGCCTCAGCTGGGAGGTGCATGGGATTGATGGACAAAGCCTGTGGAACTCTTGAGTTTTTATTATCGCAGCACTTGGGGAGAAGCACCTCCAAGCCAGCTCACTGAGGTGTATATGCATTTATTCCCTGATGCTTTGCCCACTGATGTTGCTGGCACAAACTGTGGGGCTGGAGGGGCAGGACAATCCAGTAGCCTGATAGAGCCATCCTTAAAGTTTCTTCACCTGTTGTCCACTTTGCACCATTACCTTTGAAGCTGTGCTCCTCTGGGCCAGCGGAATGGGCCTGCAGTTCCTTTCTTGGTGTTTGCACCCTTTTGGTACTTACAGATGGTTATCATATGCTCCTTGACTGTTTGTTTGCTCAGTTGAGTCGTATTTTGCTTCCTGCTACATCCACTGCTCTTCACTGTTGCTGTTCTTCCAATTTTTCCCAGTTTATCCATCTGCTGAGCAGCTTGGAGCCTACACAGCATTTTAGGTGTGGCTTTTCCAGTGCTGGGCAGAGAAGGGCTACCCTTGAGCGGTCTGTAACACGATGCCTCTGCATAAGCTGCTTTGGGTCTCCTTGGCTTCCCCCATCACCAACACTGTATCATGTTGCAGAATTGGCCTGAGCGTGCTGTCAGCTGTATTGTGCAAAGTCTTTTCCAGGTTCTGCAACATCTCTTTGCCCCTCCCCTAGCTGCCTTCGTTGAATACCTCTAGTTCAGATTACTTTGCCTCATTTTGTAAATCACCTGTTTTCGACCTCTGGCTTTTATCTCCGGCTCTCCCTTGCTCTATTATTCTCTCTTGATTGGTGTTGGCAGCTCCCCTTGAATAAGTACCCTTTGGGAATCACCAGTAACAGGCTTTGTTGCCACCTTCATCCAGAGCACAAACAAAGGTGATAAATAATGGATTGGGGATCCCAATTCCACCCTGCGATGCCATCACTGCAGCCCTTCCTGCTTGTCACTCCTCTGTGGCCCATTAGTGTCTCAGGTGACAGTGCATGCAACACCCAGGTGCTAGGGATAAAAAGGTGACAATTTGTTAGCCTGGATACAACATTTCCACCTATGCTTGAGCTCGGAGCCTTCCAGACCCTTCCAAAGCACTGGAAAGTGCCGTGATCTTGCAGAACATCTGGGATATGTGTGGAGAAAGCAGGGAGGCACTGAGTGGGAAGGCCTGATTCTGCATTTCTGCATCATGTAGCAAGTTCTGTACCTGTACAAAGTGGGCATGGAAAAGCAGCAGCTCAAGTGAAGAGACTGTCCCCTCCTTGCCCAAAACTAAGCCACGTGAGCATCAAGGGAAGCTCCAGTGCCCAGTGTGAGGAGCCTCAAGTGGCTTGGTTTACTCGAATGTAGTATCAAAGCCCTTGTGATGTGCACTGAGGTGCAGGCCAGCCTGTTTTGAAGCAGTGATAGTGAGACTTGTTGGAGCCAGGGTGACACCCCAGCCTGGAGGGATAGGCTCACAGTCTGTGCTGCTGATTGGGCTCACACTGTCCTCTCAAGGCCTGGGTTGCAGACAGAGACTTATTCACTTGAATTTCTCTCCTGCACCGGATCCACCTCTAGGTTTCCTTCATGATGGAGTGGAGGAGGAGCAGAGACAAATGAGTTTTGTCTGCATCTGAAGGCTGGTTTGGGCTGGATGCTTTATTCCCAGGTTTTTCAAGACATTGGTGCTTCTGTGATCTGTGGGTGCTGTGTGCTCTACTCCTTGGGATTTGTTTTTGGGTTTCCTGCCAGAAGGAAATGCGAATTTCCACATGGTCACACACAAAGGGAGGTCTCCTGTTAATCATAATCTGAGGCTCAGATCATGCAGATAATGGCAGATCTCTTGCTTTTGTGCTCTAACTTGAGGTTTATATATGCTGAGCAGAGTTCCCCTGCACTGGGTGGATGGGCACTGGGATCGAGATGGCAGCAGGCCTGAGCCTGCTCACCTCTGAAAAGGAGAGGGAAACCCCAGGAGAGCAAAACCTAGAGGAGCCACAGGGACATTGGGGTCGATGGGAGGCTGCTGCTTTGTCAGGGTGTCGCTGAAGGGGCCTGGCCACGGTGCTGCCTGTGATGCAGATGACTAGGGTGCACCAGAAGAGCCCTTGGGATGAGTAGGGGGCAGGGTGACGAAGGGGAGGGGGTCTGTTCTGCAGACAAAGCATGCCGGGACAGGGCTTTGGACAGTTCCTGGTTGCAAGCTCCTCCTCAATGGGAGGGGAGCGATTTCCTTTGTTTCCTGGACTGTTAACTCTCTCTCGCCCTCTGACTTCTCCCATCTGCTCACAGCCCTCCTTTCTTCTAAGAAAGCTGCTAAGCTGGTGGTGGGGAGAACCCGTTGTCCTGCTCAGTGCGGAAGGTTTGCTGTATCAGACATGCAGCGAGGCTTCTGCTCTTAAAATCCTGCTCAGCAGGTGACATGCTCTGTCCCCAGGGCCCCGTTTCAAACAGCTCGTGATGAATGAGTAGTGTTTGTGCAGCCCCCACAGTGGAGCGAGACTGGGGGTGGATGTTAGGAATTATCCCTGATCCTACATGCGTCTCTCAACTGGTTGAAGCTAGGCAAGTTCTGCCGTGTTTGTCTGGGGTTTGTCAGTCTGGAGAAGGAGCAGGGAGCTGTTAATTTTGTTGTTTGTATCTTTTGAAAGATGGTGGTTTAAAGCATTGAACAAAGCATGAGGGAGACCCTTGGCTTTGGATTCTTGCTGTCTGCTAGTTCTCTAAACAAAAAAATGGCCGAGGGAGCAACCTAAAGATACTTGAGGTGTGGGGGCTGATCTGCAAATGTGAGCTACGTGCATCCTCAGCAAAGACCCGCCCTGTTTTAGGTCTGATTCATCCTCGTTTTACCATCCTAGGCCATAGTTTCTGCTTCCTGTAAGAGACTGACACAAGCATTTGGGCCACGGAGTCTGTGGGTCTGGAGGCCATGCTGAATGGTGTACTTGTATTTTGTAGAATTGAAGCTTTCGTGACGTTTAACACCCCTTCCCACGTACCCACCTGCACCCCTTCCATTTCTCTGCTTATATGCTTATAGATAACTCTGCAAGCAGCCTTGTAAATGGATGCATTGTCATCTTCCTAAGTACGCAGGGCAGTAAGGAGGTGAGAACACATTCATCTTGCCACTATTCAGCTTTGGGCAGTAAGGTTCATTGAAAATGCTAATGCTTCCAGAAGTCAACAAGAGTCATTGTTGCTCGTGTGTCAGCAGATGGACAAGGAGAAGGAAAAATCCCCCAGGGGAGGGATGAGGGAGCTGCTGCTGAGGATTTGGAGGAAAATCTTTACAAAGGCAAGGGAAAAAGAAAGGAAGGAAATGCTCTTGTCTATCTGGGTATCCTGGGTGTTTCCACACTGAATGAGGTCTCGTGATTGAACACGAATTTAAAAGGTAGATAACCAGTCTGTGACCACATTAGTACTGTGGTCTGAGTGCCTTCTGCTGTTCTTTCTCTAACCCCTTCCACTCCTGATCTTTGTAAGAAGGGTTCTGTGTGGTGTGAAGAGAATGCACAGGCTTCTTTTGCAGACCAGAAGGCTTTTAAGTGGGAAATATCAGCCTTTTTCAAACAATCACACTTAGCTCTAGCAATCGGGCTGCCTTTTCCCCACTTCTGTTTGCCTGACTCTGGAGTAAAAGCCCTTATTAAATTCATCCCGTTGGTCCTCTTCCTTCCCCTCCCTCAAAGCACCCTAAATAATTCCTCTCCCTCCTTAGTGTTTACAGCCTTCAAATATTTGCAGACTGTTGTCATGTCCCATTCTTCCTCCCCACCCTTCTTAGTTGTATCTCTTGTCTACATTACATATTTAGCTCTTTTAATCTTCCTTAGTAAATCAATCCCTCCAGGCCCTGATGGTTTTTGTTCCTCTCTTTCAAATTCCTTGCAGCTTGCCTATCTTGACCTGATGCTGTAATATCTAGATGACGTCTTGTTACTAGCAGGGAGCTCTTGGCTAGCTCTATGTACAAGCAGTGCCTGAACCCTTTAGCAGGAGGTGGATCACCTTAGTATCCAGTGGGAGAAGAAATCTAGATGCATGAACTTCTCCTTTTTTTGATAGAACAGCTGCCCTGGTGGACTTTTTGTGAAGACCTCGACCCTTAATGCGGGGACTGGGGAGCATGAGTTCACCAGACCTACCAAAATGTGCCATAGGTTTTCTACAAAGCCTTGTTTTCCCCTTGTGGTGTTCCCCATGCATATTCTGGAGCAACGCTGAGAAGCTGCTCTGAATCTGAGCTGCTCTCTAACTTGTGCTTGAGTGCAACTTGTAACAGTTCCTGATACATGGAAGAACTTGTCTGTATTCCAGGCAGGCACGGGAAGGGGGGAGAGAGAAGCAAGTTTTAAGTGTCATTCCCGTGACCTGTGTACAGATCTTTGTTCTTTCCATTTTAGGATGATGTGAAACATCTGGAATCCTCTCTGCTAATAGGAGAGAAGGATCAGCCTGTTCCTCCTTTGGCAGTGCCCTTTGGGACCAGAGTGCTGGCTTTTGTGGCTGGCAGCTTGCTTCTCTTTGAGGGAAAGTGTGTGGGGAGGTGCTTTTGTATTCATCGCAAGCTTGCTAGCAATACCTTCAACAAAAGGCATCTGAGTAGCTTAATTCACTACTGGATTCAGTTTACTTCTTCATGCTTCTAATTTTGGATGTAGCAAATGTTTCTGTATTGGCAAAAGATTAAATACGTTATTAAAAATCCTCAGGAGAGAGAGAAGCTGGAGATTTGTGAACTGTATCGAGAGCCCAGAGGTAGCTAGGAATGTCAGCAATGTCTCCTCCTGAGCTAATTGGCCCTGTTGAAGTGTGTGGCTTCTAGAACCTGAGGTAACCAGAAATTTTACCGAGGAAGATGTACTCCATCTCACTGCCTGGATGGCTGGCTCGTGTTCTGGAGGCTAAGAATATGGTCAGCTAAAACTTCTGCTCAGGATAGTTTGTGCTGATGCAGATTGTTCTCCCAAAGCCTGGTGCTTGTTGTCCTGGCCTGTCTGTAGGATCAGAGCTGGCTTACTGGTCATGTGCCTTCCTCTGTGCCTGTCTTTGCAAATGGCAGTGCTGGAAACTTGGTAGGAAGTGGCTGAATAATCTCATTTGTTTTGCAGAGAATAAACCTTCAGATTTACCCTGAAATTTTGGCGTCTGCATGGGCCTTGTTAAAAGTGTTTAGCTTCAGTGGAAGCCTGCACAATCTTCCTTTTACTCTCATCTCTGTGCAGGAGCCAACATTGCGACTGGTGAAGAGGTGGCTATCAAACTGGAATGTGTCAAAACCAAGCATCCCCAGCTCCACATTGAAAGCAAATTCTACAAGATGATGCAAGGAGGAGGTGAGATAGGGAGGGAAAAGATGGGACCGGGGGAGTGGTTGAAAGAGGGAGTTATTCTGGAGGGCCTTAGAAAGAAAATGATTTTGGTATTACATAGAACCTTCCCAGCAGGGGATGCAGCAGTTTTCCTCTGTTCTGTGGCTTAATCTTTTTTTTTTTTTTTTTTCCCCAGTGGGTATCCCCTCCATTAAGTGGTGTGGAGCAGAGGGGGACTATAACGTGATGGTGATGGAGCTCTTGGGGCCGAGCCTGGAAGATCTCTTCAACTTCTGTTCCCGCAAATTTAGTCTCAAGACAGTTCTGCTCCTGGCAGACCAGATGGTGAGTTTCCTCTGAAGCATTTGTGCCTACTCTCCTTTTCCATACCTCCCCCCCTTCCCCTCTGCTCAAGAAATGCTACATCCCAGGCTTTTTCATTTAGCAGCAAGTGGCTGCCAGGTTTTACTTTCTTGATGAAGGCCTGGATCCTAGGCGCTGCTGGGTGTTTCTGATCTCTGTCCCTCCTTCCTTCCTCTTTTGCTCACCCTCACATCTGTGCATGTATTACATGCACAGATGCTTTTACCTACATGGTAAATGACTGACACTGCTATCCATCTTGAGTAAACAGCACGTGCCCTGGGCTTAGGACCCTTCTGGACCCTCTCCTTTCCCAGCATGGCTAGGTTTGGAAGTTGACTGGTGTCAGTCCTGAAGCTCAAAGTTTTAATCCATGGAAAGTTAATTCCCATACCTCCTCGTGGTGCTGATGGTGACCTTTCCAAACTGAGGACTGCTGGTCTGTGGGGTTTCCAGATGTAATGTATCCATTTCCAGATACTGCTACCTCCAGTGCATGGGGAGGGTTCATTTTTTTCTTTGACTGCAATCTCTGGTATTCTCTGCAAGGGGTACCTTTTCCTTCTTTGACAGGGTAGGGTATCCTTTTAATACGTGCAGCTATAATGAGCTTTCATTTCATTTCTGTCACGTTGTTTAATTTGAATTCTTTTTCTCTTCTTGTTCTCCTTCAGATTAGCCGTATTGAGTACATTCATTCCAAGAACTTCATCCACCGGGATGTGAAGCCAGACAACTTCCTTATGGGGCTTGGTAAAAAAGGCAACCTAGTATACATCATTGATTTTGGTTTGGCCAAGAAGTACCGGGATGCCCGGACCCACCAGCACATACCTTACCGGGAAAACAAGAATCTGACTGGCACAGCTCGTTATGCTTCTATCAACACCCACCTGGGAATCGGTGAGCCTGCTGCTGCCTCTTGGTGGGGCTTTCCATGGGACATAGCATGTACCTTGTGCAGGGGGGTGGCATGCCTTCTGAAGTTGCAATGCCACATCTGGGGTTTGAGTTGTCACAAAAGCCAGCGTGGCCCAGTAAACAGGTGCTGGCTGGCTACTGGGTTCTGTGCCTGGCTTTTCTACTGGCATGTATGGAGATCATAGGCAAATAACTTTATTGGCCTGTCTTTGTCAACTCTTCTGTCTTATGTGGCCATCTGAACTCCTACAAGCAGAAATGGTCTACTGGACTGTGTTATGCACTGCTTAGTGCAGCAGAACCCTACTTCAGTGGTGAGGCTGTGACCTCCTCGACTTCACTGCCACTAACTCTGCCTTCTACAATTTTTGCAGGCTTGTAGATATGTAAAAGGCATTCAGAGGCATTAAGTCTGTAGGGATACACGCAGCTGAAGCCTCTTACTGACTCCTGTCTGTATCAGTGCTGATTTTGTGGCTGTCAGAGCTGGAACATAACAGGCCACTACTGGGAATGGGGACAGGAACGTGCTGGAAATGCACAACAAGATGGAATAAGGGGAGGCTTCCTACTGCCCAAACATGCAGGTTTTGTAACAGTGAGGATTGGCTTCTGTAGGCCTTTAAAATCTGTGGGTTTTCAAACCACAGTGTCCCACTCACCTCTGAGAGTAAACATGAGGCAGCTGTAGGGAAGCAGGGCTCTGTGCTTGGTGCCTAAGGCTAGTATAGTGCTGAGAGTTCAGCCAGGTCTTACACTGGTGTTGGACGTTGTTACAGGCTTTGCAGATACCCCACACAGGTTAACAGCCAGGGCACTTAAACCTCTTGAAGTCACCCAAGTTTGTCCTGAGAGTGAGCCTCAGTGCACAGCACCTGGTTGATGTGGGGAGCAGAGATGAAATCCTCCTGCAGTTTTCTCTTCCCTGGCTGGATACCTACTTCTTTGTGTGACTTCTTTGTCCCCAGTGTGAGAGTTTCATTGTTACAACGGGGTTCCTTCTACACAGGCTGACTTTGTTCTGCTACTGGTTGACAAACCCGATCGGCAGAAACATTGAAACCACCTTGCCTGTCCAACACAGCTCGCTCTTGGCTGGGTTGGTTCTGGGAGACCTTCTGAAATGTGTAAGCTGGGAATTTGAAAATCACAGCAGAGAAGTGAAACATCTTAAACTGCTGCCTACATTCTGCAAGATTTCGTATCTTAATATTCCTAGGGAAAGCTTTCAGTTCTCCCTTCTTGACTCTGGATTCTTGAGAAAACATCTACAAGACTTCACCTGCAGAAAATAGAGCAATTTCCCACTGTCCTCCTTCCTTACTACTGTGTGGTGTGGCTGTATACTGAAAATGTTTTATTTATATCAAAATGAGGAGTGTTGTGTGTTGAGAGTGGGCTATGATCTCCTGACCTCTTTCACATAGCAAAAATAGTTCTTGCAATGCTCTCCAAGTTGGTCTTGTATCTTGGCTTGACCTGCTTATATATAACTGACTCTCCATTGAATTCTTGGTCAAGATTTCCACAGCCATGGTAACTGCCACAAGGAGACATGCACAAAATAATTCTTACTGCTATGTCTGTCAGTTTTTTTTTTTTTTTATTTTTATTTTTCATGTGTGCCTTCCCTGTCTGAACCAAGCACGAGATGCTAAATGTCTGGTTGTGGGCTTTTTTTGTTTTCTTTAAGGAATTTATTATTCATCTGACCCCTAACTTAGCCCTTTGCTACTGGTGGTTGGCTTGTGTATCAGGGTGAACAAACAGTGTCTGAGTGCTAATCCAAGGGCAAACTGCATAGGCCATCAATCTGAGTGTGGCAGTCACTTGTTCTCTTCATGCCCTTTGCTTCTGAAATGCTGGGTGTGAGTTGCTCAGTGCAACAGGTCTTCAGTATGTTTTCTCTGTGCTGCAGATGGTTGCCCTGAATCATATAAAGGCTGCATGGCTTGCCTGGAGCAAAGGGGATGGAGTGTCATAGTTGCAGCTGAATTTCCTGTTTCTCAAGACCTTGCCACAGGATAAATGGCAGACATGTTTGTGAGTTAGCAGCATTGCCATGGGAACTGTCACTAATTTTTTAATTTTTTTTTTTACTTGTCAGATACTAAATTCTCTGTCATAATGTTCCATTAATGCAGTTTTGAGAGAGGGAAGGAACCAGGTGCTGGGGTATTCATGCGACGGGAATAGCAAATGAATAAATGCCTTTATTTGAATGTGCAAGCTAAGGACTGGGCATTCCGATGTCTGGAGGAAACACATTCTTTTTCCAGTGACCAAGGAAAAAGTAGGAGGCGAGATTGGAGAGGGTTTCCATAGTGGGAGACTTGCTGTTCGGGGAGTCAGTGGACTGTGCAGGCTTTGGTTCACGCATTCCAGTCAATTTTCACATGCTCCAGGGATGAGAGTCCCCTGCACCCTCTGGAACTCGTGAGGTCTGAAATAAATGCCCAGGGGTGCCCAGGAGGCAGTCTTGGTGGGCTCTATCTGGATGACAGCAGGCTGGGCTGGGATCGGGGGCCACTTTTTCCCCGAACTCGTCTCATAGGCAGCATCATGGGCTGTGCCCATCATCAAGTTCTTTTGCTGACCCTGCTGGCTGCCACCCATTTCAGACTTCTGCTGTCATGTAGTGGGGAGAGAAAGAGGAAGCGTAGTCTGAGAATGTGCAGTGTCAGGTCTGAGTGTGTAATCAGGAAAGCATTGCTCGGTTAAAACTGCTTGTGGCAGTTTTAGTAGTAGTGAAGAATTGTGTTTTAAGGAGGCCTGCATGGGGACTGCATTGCTTGGGATAGGATTGGAAAGCACTGGCCTGGGGGACTGGGAGGTACTTTCATTTGCCAGGAAACTAGTTTGGTCATGAACCTTGCATCCAAGGCAAACAATCCTGGTTCTGCTTTTGCCCAAACTTGTCTTCATCAGGCAACTCGCCTTCTTGCTACTCACCTCTGACTCTGCTCCTTGCAAGGAACCTGCTTGGGAACAGAGCTGGGAAGCGGGCTGGGATTCTCCCCAAGAGTGGGAGGAATCTGGCACCATATCCCTGTGCCACTCCTAAGAAGGGGCAGATTGCTTGCAGAGTGAGTTGGATTCAAGAGACTGCGCTGCATTGTGTGGGATGGCGAGCTCATGCTTTGTATTGAAAGGGTTTTTGGGTGAGGATCTGTCTTATGAAAGTAGCAGTCCCCTGTATGTTACAGGAGAGCTGAGAAGCTGAACTGAAACAGAAAGAGGAAACGTGATGTGGTACTGCAGGTTAGGTGCAGGTCATGACTGTAATCCTGCTTCTGAGCTGACTTGCTCTGTGCACCCATTCACATCACTGGGTTTTCTTTTCTCGTTCTGTGGTGTGAGATGTTTGCCTTCTGCTCAGGGATGTTATGTGGTTAATCGATGATTACCAAGCTTCTAAAAGTGGGAAGTAATGGTGTTAAATAAAATTTCCATAGTACGTAGAAGTGAGGGTTTTTTCTAACTCTAATTGCCTGCTTTTGCTGTCTGCTATTACTCAGTCGTCTGTGGCTGTTGGTGTGTGAGGTCAGGCAAAAAAAAAAAGAAAAACCCACCCCAAAAAACACTTGAGATGTATGATTCTGAAAATGAAACAAAGGAATGGAATATGTGAACTTATTCCGTCACCCAAGGTTTAATCCAGGGTCTTGCAGTTGTGGCTATGACTGAAAGAAATGCACGGTGTTCTGAGGTCTGCATAAGTACTGTTCAGGCAGTGTGGCAGCCACAACCCATCATGTTGGTGCTTCAGGCTCCTCTCGGATTTGAATCCCACTAAAATCGTTTAAGTGGACTACAGTGATGAGATGAATCTGAGAAAACTGACTTCAGGGCTGCCACACAGGCGTTTATCACACTGCCTTTTAATAATTAGGTTTTGTGCTTACAGTTATTTTTCTCTGTCATGTTGCTGTGCTGAAGCACGCGTCATGTGCACTGGTGAGCCACCTGATTTAGTTCTGTAATCCATCTCCTTGCCTCCAGTAAGGGCTTGTAGCATCCCCCACTGACTGCAGTCTTCATAGCCTTCTGTCCAGTAGATTTCTCTGGTTCGTGCTCCAGTCAGGGAACCCATAATTACGGACTGTTAAAGTTACTGTTTGGGTAAGTTGAAGGCTGGCAAATTGCAGGATCCAGGTTGCCCTCCACCCCTGTTTTTTCAGGTCCTGGATGTGCATTCAGTGTAGGTTGTTATCAAATATGGTTTAGCTTTATTTATTTGATGCATGGTGTGTAATCACAGCTGTCTGAGAGTGTATGCATGCCAGCCTTCACCCAAATGCAATACGGCCGCTTTCTTTTCCCTGCTTCCTCCATAGCATCTAAGTGTCTCCCAGCCGGTCCTGCAGTTATCTTTGGCAGCAGCCTGATGAGATTAAGAAGCATTAGCCCCTCTAAAGTGGACAACTTGAGGCAGTGAGTTAGTGAGGTCAGAAGAAGCTGTTACTTCAGCACGTTCGACATAAGGTAGTTCAAGGATCAGCAAGGCTTCTTTCTTCTATGCTCCTGTCTTGGACCATAGCATTTTTACAGTATTTCATGTTCTTTGAACCCAAGGCACTTCCCTCCTAAATCTGAAGCGATGGAACCTGCTTTTGTTTTGCAATCAAGGCCTTTTTTCTTTTTTTTCCTTCCACTGCCACTCCTCCCCTAATTCTAATTTGCCAAGCCCCCTGACCCACAGAAGCACTAGGAGGGTGGAAGGAGGAAGGAAGGCCCACAGTGAATTGCAGAGCTTCTGTGTCAAAACCATCTTGAGCAAACTTTTGGTTTAAAATGGCTTGGTCCTGACAGAGAACAAATTTGGGAAACAAAACTTTTAGATGTGATTTTATAAAACACAAAGTGGATCCTTATAATGGCATGTTAAGGGCAATCCTTGCCTGAGCAGAGCTGGTGGTGTCAGTTATACAGTCATTGTCATTTGGAGGGGAAGCTTTTTGGTTAAAATATGCCTTTTTCTTCCACATCTTGAAAAACTACCAGTCCAGAAACTTCTTGCACAGTATTACCTAACAATATTACCTGTTAAGCTTCTCTTAACTGTCAGCACAGCTGTTTATCTTAAGAAGGGGTCACCAGTTCCTTGTTTCTGCCCTGCGTAAAGAAGGTTAAGTGGAATATGTGTTTGACACTGTAGTGTTGGGCTTGTTTCTGTGAGCTTTGCTTTTCTATAACCATCTTTGCCATGACTAATCCCTGGGCTGAGTATCATCCTGGGTGGAGAAGTGCAGGTGCCCTTCCTCTGTGACGGGAAAGGGCAAGCATGTGATGCTGCTGTTGTGTGAATTAAGGCTCCTCCAATTGAGGATATAGGCCAGTCCACTTCTTAAATAGATAGTTGTTCTCTTGTGAGGAGTACTTCAACTCTGCAGTATGAACAGGAATTTTTACTGGACTTTCTTCTATCCTTAAAACTAATGTTTTTCTGTCCTTATAGAACCACCAAAGAAGAGAGAGGGATTGTTTCTTTGATTCTGTGTTCACCTCCAGAGCTGTGAAATTGCCAAAGCAGTTCTAGTTGCCACTCACTCGTTGCCCCATGTAACTTTTTCCCTACAGAACAGAGTCGTCGTGATGACCTGGAGAGCCTGGGCTATGTGCTCATGTATTTCAACCTGGGCTCGCTGCCCTGGCAGGGCCTCAAGGCTGCCACCAAGCGCCAAAAGTACGAGAGGATCAGCGAGAAAAAGATGTCAACGCCAATTGAGGTGCTCTGCAAAGGGTACCCTTGTAAGTGCTCTGATTTTGATGGCTGTGTTGTCTGATGCATGGCTTGCCCTCCTGCTGAAACTTCATGGAGTCTTGAATAATGAAGGGCCCAGAGCCTGGTGTGCTGCTGACGCCAGTGAAGAAAATTAAAAGAGACCTCTGATGATACAGTTCTGGTTCAGAAGTGGGAAACAGATGTTCTAGTGTAGAGCTGAGCCTTTTGTTAGTAAGGGCATAAGGGTGCTGGGAAGAATCTTTTAGAATCTCAGAAACGTTCTGGATGGAGGTGGGCATTGAGGTGAGAAGATGTGCAGGCGATCCTGAGTTATTCTGGATAATAGGAATTAGGGTCAACCAAGATGAGTTCCAGAAATAACCAGGCAATGGAGTAGAAAGTGCGATTCATGGTAGAACAAACGTAGAATAATGTGTGTGAGGGGAGAGTAGAAGGCTCAAACTTCGTGTCACATAGAAACTTGTAAGCTCTGATCTGACAGGTGTCACTCAGCAGTGAGCTGTTCCAGTTACAATGGATGGTTCTGTGAAAGCAGCAGATTTGCACTTAGTGGCTACTGAGGAAAGCGGATCAGGTGTAAAGGATTACTAGAAAGAGAAAAAGCACAGAGTATACATAAACCCTTGGC
This sequence comes from Lagopus leucura, assembly GCF_019238085.1. Taxonomy (NCBI): domain Eukaryota; kingdom Metazoa; phylum Chordata; class Aves; order Galliformes; family Phasianidae; genus Lagopus; species Lagopus leucura. The sequence goes on from NW_024962335.1 coordinate 12,941,037, forward strand.
CAACTCGCACCCTCCTCGCACTGTGCAGCTCTGGTCCTTCCTCTCTTTCAGAACAGGTGCAGTAGGTGTGGAAAAGGTCCAGGAAAGACAAGAAGGAAGATGAGCAGCAAGGTGACTTCTACTCAAGCAGTAAATAAGCAAACTTGAATCTGGAAAGGAGATGGTTAGAGAGGAGATGATCAAAGTCTGTATTCTCACTGTGCCCCCAGATTTTTGGATGGGAGCAGATTCCTTTTCCAGTTCAAGAACTGGAGCAGCCAAATGAAGCTGGCTTTTGCTAGCTTCAAAACAAAGTTATAAGCTTCTCTATGCAGGCAGTAGGAGACCCGTAGAACTCCTTCCCAGAAGATGTTGTGGATGCTTAAAGGAGAGGTTGGACATTGCTGTGGAAGAGAGATCTACTGAGGGTTATTAAATAATTAGAAACAACACCAAACTCAGGAACTTCCGGATCTGAAAACAGGTCAAAGCTGGGCTAGTGTCAATAGAGGCATCAGACGTGCTTGCCTTGGTGTTCCTTTTTGGTAGCTGTCTACTCCTGACCAGAAGCTACTGGACTAAGAGGACCTCTGGTCTGAGCTGAGGTGCATCTCCTGTTACAGAATTCTATCCCTTCCAGTCTTTCTAAATGGCATCAGTCATATTCATATCATGCAAGCCTGCATTCCTCTCCTTCAGCAAACACTGTGACTTGCTGCCTCTTGCTTGAAGAAGCAGACAGAAGAGAGATTTGTGAGCATTACCTCTTGTAAAAAATACGGATGGAATCTTCTCTGTGGCTAGAGCACTACAACCTTCAGAGTCTGTTTTCCTCCTTTCCCAGCTCTGTGTCTGTGCTGTCCTGATGCAGCCCGTTGCTGCTCAAAAGCTGTGGTAGATCTCCAGTGAGGCTGGGGAACAAACAGTGTCTAACAAGTAGCTGTTCTCTGCTCTCTCCAGCTGAGTTCTCGACATACCTCAATTTCTGCCGCTCGCTGAGGTTTGATGACAAACCTGACTACTCGTATTTGCGACAGCTCTTCCGCAACCTCTTCCACCGCCAGGGCTTCTCCTACGACTATGTCTTTGACTGGAACATGCTGAAATTTGTGAGTATGTATGTGGGGAAAGGGCTGGGTGGGATGTGGATGGGTTTTATGGCATGGGGAGGAAGGTAAGAAACTGCCTGTCATCTGTACTTACCCCCAGTGATCAATTTGGGAAAGGGAACCAGGTAGAGGCAGACCAGCATGTTCCAAGATGCTAACTGGGGGGGATACAGCTACAGTTCTGGCAGCACATCTGATGCAACGTGTGGGTCAGTAGATAGACCTCTTGCTGTATGGTTAGAAATCTCCTCTCAGAAGGAGTGAGCTATACCAGAAGATAGGACAGAGTAATAGGTTGCGGTAGCAGCTGTAGTACCACGTGCTTTCATCCACGTTCTTCTCCATGGAAGAATGCCCTCTAGATGGAGTGGAAGATGGTGAGAGGAACTTGTTTATGGGATGGAGCTCTGCTTTCCTGTTGTGTTCAAACACCCTGGATTTTCTGTCTGTTGCTGCTGTCTCTCTTAACTGACAGCCACGTGGGATTTCTCTGTCTGTCCCAGGGAGCAGCCCGAAACCCTGAGGATATGGATCGGGAACGGCGAGAGCACGAGCGAGAAGAAAGGATGGGACAGCTCCGGGGCTCAGCCACACGAGCACTGCCCCCTGGCCCACCTGCTGGAGCCACTGGCAACCGACTTCGCAATGTCGCTGAGCCCATGGCCTCCACCCCCACCTCCCGAATCCAGCAGTCCGGTGAGCAGGATGGGAGGGCTGGTGGAATGTGTGTCACCCCTGTTCATCAGCTGGGTGCTGTAACTGCTGACTGGTGTTGTCTCGCTTTCCTATGCCTCAACAGGAAACACGTCCCCCAGAGCAATCTCAAGAGTGGACAGGGAGCGGAAGGTCAGCATGAGGTTACATCGAGGAGCTCCTGCCAACGTCTCCTCATCTGACCTCACAGGGAGGCAAGAAGTGTCACGGATTTCAGCATCACAGGTGAGCCCCTGCCTGAGTGTTCCACAGAGACTAAGGGCCCTGCAGCAGGTTTTGCCTGATGTGTTAGAGCTGACGTGAAGGCACACTGCCTGAAGCTTCTGCAGCACGCTGGGGAGTGGTACCAGGTTACAGCTTCACTCTTCAGTTGTGTGCTTTCTGCAAGCCGTGCCTAGCATGGTCTTAGATCTGTTTTGCTCTTTTTAAGCCTTCACCTGGTAGTCTTCCAGACCACAGTGGTTTCAAGTGAACCTTGGGAAGGGTGATACATGGGAGAAGTGCTCAGCCTCTCTGTTTTGCTGTCCGTGCCCCTTCTTCATCTCTCGAGTATTCTTTCTGTTCTTTTGTAGACAAGTGTGCCATTTGATCACCTTGGGAAGTGAGGAGCAATTGCCACTGGACCAGTGTTTGCTTAGGTGAGTCCTGGTGCCTGGGATCCTGCAAGGAGGGGATTGCTAGCACCAGGGATTAGGTTAAATCCTTGATGTAACTGTGGGGGATGGGGCATTTCATTTCCCCTTTGCCTTACTTTGAGGTGTTTTTTGGCTTTGGGAGGAAGAGCAAAGGTTGCTGCCAGAGCCTTGAGGATGAATTATCTTGGGTGTGAAAGTAGCTTCTGTTTTTCCTGGAGGGTAGGGAGGGTAGAGAAGGTGCTGCGCTGGGGAGCCATTTTGTTAATTCCTGACGAATGCTTTTCTGGCAGTGTGATGGTGGGGAGGAGTGTGAAACTTTGCACAGCTAAAGAGTATCTCATCTAACTGGACAAGGTAACTGAGGGGTGGCAGGAGAGCAGGAGAAAAAGGCGATTTGGTTAGTTCTGCTCCAGGTGGTATTGAATTGACTGGGGAGAGCCTCTTTGCCTAACTTCCTTTTCTTTTTCTCTCTTTTTTTTTTTTTTTTTAATTTTCTTGATTTCTAGTGTCTTCACTGTATTTTTCTTTTAAAAAACAAAAAACCCCAAAAAAACAAACAAAAACCTAAAAAAAAAAAAAAAACCTGACAAAATCACACACACACACAAACACAAAAAGGAAAAAAAAACAAACAACAACAACAAAAAAAACAACCAACAAACAACAACAGATTTTCTTTTTGCCAATGAGGAGTCGAGCTGTGCCCCGTGCTGGTACGAGCCATTTCCGAGAGGGCTGCCTGCGTCCCCCAGTGTGAGCACCTCCAGGGAGCCGACGACGCGGGAGCCGTGCAGTAACACCTCTGTGCAGCTGCCCCCAGCCCACCCGGGCCCTTTGCTGCCTGCCCGTGTACCCTCTCCTGGTTATAGTTTTCTTCTTCCTTCTTTCTCCCCTCCCCTTTGGGTATCTTCTGCTTTGTTATTTTTTTTAATTATTTTCAAATCATATGGTTTCTAGCCATATACATTTTGACTTTGCTCTCCTTTTTCTCTGAGGGCAGGGGAACGGGGCGGGGAGGGGGGAATTTTCTTTTCTGTTCTGTCCTTTTCAGGAGACTTGTGGGCCGGGAAGGAATCAGATTCCAGCCACACTCGCTAGAAGTCCGATTTTTATTGTAATAACAGAATTTATTTTCTCAAGCATTAAACACATTCTAAGCTGTGAGGGGAATGGTGGCAACGGCCTCATCGCTGACTTGGGCTTCCTTTCCTTGATGGCTTCTCTGCGTCTTGGTTCCAAGTGGCTCTCCATGCCAAGACACCCAGAGCCGAAGTACAGGGAGATGAGAACCCACTTCCCATCCCTGCAGCGGGGTCTCTTTTTGTCTGGCTGTGCGTGTTTTTCTATTTTATTTTATTTTTTTAATTTGTAATTAAACTTGTTTTAATTCCTCGGAGAGAGTGTGAGGAGAAGAGAGGGCTACCCAGAAACTCACGGAGCGGTGGCTCTTGCTCTCTCCTTCCCTCCGGCAGCCCCGGTGAGATCCACCCTCCATGCACAACCCCTTCCCTTCCCCTCCCCCCCCACTTTAGTTGTTTTTAACTATAATTTAGGAATACTCGAGCTGCCCCGTGGCGCTTGGGGGCTCTGAAACACAGCGCTGACCACTGCGACCTGTGGCCTGTAGCAGACACACTGTCACTGGAGTGTGGGGCCCGTGGGTTGTGGGCAGGGCGGGGGGGTGGGGTAGTCTTTTCGTTCGTTCGTTTTTATCCTTTCTATTTAACGCTTCGTTTTTCCTCCCTGTTGTTTTTTTGTTTTTTTTTCCTAATTTATTTACCCCTCTGTCTCTCTCTTTTTTTTTTTTTTTTTTTTTTTTAATTAAAGAGCGAAACTTTTTATTACTTTGTAATTTAAAAAAACAAACAAAAAAAAAAACCTGAAGAACTTTGGGGGGGATTTTGTACTTTTTTCCTGTGTAAATATTGGACTTTTTTGAGCTTTATCGTGGTTGTTAATTTGAAGTAATAAAGTAGAAAATGATAAAGTGACACCAGCATCTGTGCTGCCTCCTTCTCATAGCAGGGCCTGGGCCCAGGGAAGCGCTGCCGTGCAGCCCACCGTGTTCTGACTTCCAGGAACGGTTGTGAGTGTGCAATTACTGGAAAAATGGAACTAAAAATAAATCGTCGTGCCTCAGGATAGGCACTGAAATGCAATGCGGGGCATCGCTTCTAGGGGATCCGAGTTGATCGCTGAAGGGCAGCAGGCCGGGACCCTTCCCTTGGTATAAAGCAGAGGAATTTGGGATTTGCGCTTTTCGCGTTTCAACCTGAAAACAAGCCGCGAAGGAGCAGCGTCGTTGGGCCGCGCTGCCCTTTTAAGAGCGGGGCGGTGACGTCATCTCCCCGCGCCCCGCCACCACCTCCTTCTCCGACTCCTCCTCCGACTCCTTCTCTAGGGACGGCGCATGCGCAGGTGGGGAGGGCCGAGCGGGGAGGGCCCGGCGTCGCCATGGGCTGGTGAGAGCCGCGCGCGCCCGCCTGCCCCAGCGCCGCTGCCGGCGCCCGCCCGCGGGGCAGCGGGGCAGGGCCCGAGCCCAGCGCCGGGCCGGGCCGAGCCTAGCCCCGCCCGCAGGTAAGCCGGGCCGGGGGAGGAGGGTGGCGGTACCGTGGGGTGCTCGAGGGAACCAGCAGCCCCCTCGCTGAGGCGGCCTCTGCCAACTGCGGGGCCTTGTGGGGCCTGTGCGCCCCACGCCGCTCACTCCCCTCAGTGCGGTGCTGCCCACACGGACACGCAGCCCCCGCGCTGCTGCTGGGTGTCACCTTCCTGTGTCGCCTCGCGTGGGGCTGTGCGGGGATCTGCCCTGCTCCGTGGGTGCTGTGTAGGTGTACGGGGAGGCTGTCAGTGCGTTCCTGTATCGCGTGTGGGTTGGGAGCCTGCTGGAGGTTGTGGTCGTCCTGTAAGGAGTGATTCAGGCTTGGCAGGCTGAAGGGATGGGGACGCTTGTGCGTGTCGCTGGGTTCTGGTGAGTGGTAATCCGGGAAAAGGGATGGAGTGGGTTTCAGACGGCTTTGTGAAAGCTCCTTGGAAGGTGGTGAAGCTGTCGGAAGGGGAGGAAGAGATGCGGGAGATGGAGAGGAGATAGCAAAGGAGAGAGCATTGTGAAGAAAGTTTGGAAACGTTCTTGCCACGTGTGGAGCTCGGTTGGAAGTAATCGTTGAAGAAGACAGGCTTCCTCCTGGAGAAGTGCTGAAGAGAAAAAGATAAGAGGTGATCAGTGGCAGAACAGCATCTGCAGAGGAAATAGAAATGTTTTGTCCTGAGAAACTGTGGTGCTCCATCCCTGGAGGTTCAAGGCCAGGTTGGATGGGGCCTTGGGCAGCCTAAGCTGATGGTGTGTGGCTGGGTGGGGTTTGAGGTCCCTTTCAGTTCAAACCATTTAATAACTCTATGGAATGTCTGTTTCCTATTCTGTTCTAAGTAGGCAACAATCAATGAAACTTTAACCGAGCATACATCCTGCTAACAAAGACTTGACTTTTGTTTGACACAGTAGTTACCTATTCCGCTGAACTTGTGTTGCTGGAATTTCTCCTGGAGTCCAAGAGCTAAGCATTCTTCCTAAAAGGGACCAGAAATCTCTTTAGATACATTCCTGCTGTTCAGATCCATTATATTGAAGATTTGTATTTGTGCAGTAGTTTGGGGAAATTCACATTTTCAGGATGCTACTGACACTAAACACTAGGGCTTAAAGGAGTGGTGCGATGATGATGATGATGATGAAGCTGTCTGCTTCAGGTGTCCTCAGGAGTATGGGATGCTTGTGTGTCCACTCTGGTCCAGTGGAGGAGCTTTTAAGTACTTAACACTATGGTCCAGAAGTGGTGTATGTGCTGTTCTTACTTCTTCCCAAACTCTCTGGGGTTTGCTTTCTTGTGGAAGGAGAACAGTTTGTTGCCAAGATGTTACATCCTCCCAGAACATGCAGGGCTCTGAAGGCTGTTTGAAAGTGATAAGGAGAATTAAAACACTCAGTTAAAGTAACTGTAAAATATGATACTGCTTAGACTGGAAGCATCTTTTGAAAGTGTTTTTTCTTTTTTTTTTTTTATTGTGAACTAATTTAGGGGGGAGCAACTGTTCATGTTCATGTTTTCAGCACAGCAACCCTCAGGGTGTTTTTGGAGGTGAAATATTTTCAGTGAAGGCTGTGAGCTCTAACCACCTTCCAGGAGCCTCTCTTGCTAGCCATCCTCCTCCTGAGGATAAGAACTTGCTCCCAGCAAGGTTGTCTCTGGTCTTTGACAATCAGCTCAGCCTCTGAGGGGTTTTTTGTTTGTGATAGTGTAAGTGAAATATCTGGGAATGCAACAGAACAAACCATTTTCAGGGAAAATGCAGCATGTGGGCAAGCTGCCCAGGAGCCTTGCTGCACCTGGGTGTCACCAGATCCTTAAAGCCCCCAAGGGACATAATTTACAGGAAATTCTAGAAGGAAATACCTTACGTGTTCTACCTGCAGCACTGAATGTCACTTAACCCATTGGGTAAGTGCATATTTGTCTCCCCATCCTCAAGTCTGTCTCTGGATTGAAAGGATGGAGATGCTGCTGTTATCATCTTACAGCCACAGTGTGTGGGATTCTGGTTACACTGGAAGGATCAGCTGTTTGAGGACACTGGATAATGGAGAGTGACCAGGAGCAGAGAGAGATGGCATCACAGTTTCAGCTTGCCTTTTCTAAACTGAAAGCATTCTTCCCTCCTTGGCTGTGTCGTGCATCTGGCGCCTTATACAGTATGTGGCAAAACAAAAACAAAGCCCTCTGTGGTTCAGCAAAGAAAATGCCACACGTTACCTAGAGTGGCAATGAAGCCTTGAGAAGGAGATGAGATGAAGTAATGCCTTAAAAGTTGACCTTGCCATGCCACTGTTCCTTCCCAAGGCTGTAAAACATGCCGTGATGATATCAGACGCCGCAGAGCTGATAGCTCGGGAGCCTGCAGTTGTCTGCTCATCTCCAGCACACATACAGCCTAAGCAGTAGTGATGAAAGTACCTTTCTCTCTCCAGGTCACTTAAAATGAGATGGAAGAGAGTTCTTCTCTTAATGGCACACCGTATCTCATCCCTTTGTGGCTGTTTTGTTGGGGAAGAGTGGTTAGAGTTGGGTGAAGATGCTGGCAGCTAATTGCTCTAAGACAGCTGGGAGTGGCCCCTCTCAGGCTGACTTTCAGACTCTCCCCTGTTCCATTATCTCTGTGATGGCACTGATTTTATGGCAGAGCTTTAAGGCGTTATTCATAGACAAGGGCTGCTCTGGAAGTAATGCCTCCTGTTTTATGATGTTGGCCCATGACATCAGAGGTGAATGTGAAGTTTGAACCTTCCCATCAGTATTTTGTTACGTTTTGTTGCTATGTGACAGAGGGCAGCAGAGGGGCAATCTGACCAAACGGTGTCTGATGTGGAAGTACCTATGAAGCAGAGGTGTGTCACTAAATTCCTCCATGTGGAAAAAATGGCACCTCTCGACGCTCATTGATGCTTGCTGAACACTGATGTGACCAAACAGTGGACGTGAGCACAGTGTGGTGGTAAGTGGTACATTTCAGCAGTGGTGACAGCCATGCATATCACATCAGGTGTCTCAATCAGCTCGTTTGTGCAAATCGTCAGATTGCAACCAGGGAGCTGTGTATGGAGCTGAAGATGTGGCCCTCGGTGGTAAAGTAGTGTGCACTGTGCACTGTCTTTTGGGATAGGAGAGGGGAGATCCTGCTGAATTTTCTGGAACCCAGACAAACCATGAGCTCTGATCACTACATCACGACACTGACTGAGCAGAAAGCTCAAACTTGCAGAGTTAACCAGAGAAGAAGACAACCTTTCTCTTGCAACACCATAATGCCAGGCTCCATGCCTGTTTAAAGACTGTGGAGCACACTGCCATGTCTTGGCTGGTCTGATGTGCAGCGCCCGCCATATAGTTCAGACTTCCATCTGTTTGTGCTGATGAAAGATGGGCTGCGTGGGCAACATTTTCCTAGCAGCATTGCCATCATGGCAGCTGTGAAACAGTGGGTCACCTCAGTTGGTGCAGGTTTTTATGAGTGCATCATGCAGGCTCTTGGTCATCACTGCTGAAGACATGTGGCTAATGGTGGTGACTGTTGAAAAATACTGTTTTGTAGCAGCCTTCAGAAGAGGCCAGGCAAGGGTGTTCCCACTCCTGTTTCTACTCACTGTGCTTTTGGCATCAGGTTGGTTTCTTTCCCTAGAGATCACTTTCTGCTTCTGAGCTTCCAGAGGTAACTTCTGTGTAAAGGAAATGTTGTGTCTGGGTTCTCTCCTTATATAGGGCTTTGCCTCTTTCTGTGGGAAGGAGCTCTTCCTCCTCACCTGGGAGTCCAGGAATACAGAGCTCCTATTTCTGCTTTTAGAAGTCTGATCTGTTGAATCTTTGTTTTTCTTGGTGGAGTAACAGGGGACAAGAAGAATGTACCTGGGACAAAACCAGAGTAGTGATGCTTCACAGAGTAACTGTATACCCTGTAGCAGTGTCAAGACTCGTCTTTTGTACCTCAGCACTTTGAAATGGGGAAGGATGAAGGCAAGCAGTGGTGGCATAAGTTCTGATTTGACTTTGTTCTTGAGATTTTGGGAGATGAAAGGCAAACTTCCTCTGTGGCACCGGAAGCAAGTGTTTGCAACACATCCTTTCTCTCGCTGCCTCTTTCCCCTTTGCCAATTGCAGAACGTATCTCTAGTCTTCATATGTTTCTCTCCTGGGAGCAGAGGGCTGGACTGGTTGATGTGAAGCAGAGCTGTGAGAAACATGGCAAAGGGATGCAGTGCATGGCCCTAGTCTCAAAGGGCAATTGGAAGGATGAGAGCATCCCTTCTCCTCTCCTCTCTCCTCTTTTCTCTCTTCTGCCTGTCTCCTTCCGAAAAAGGGACTGGATGTTGGATGCTGACCTATTACAATGTGGGTCAATCAGCTAAAAAAGAAAAAAAGAGGAGGAGGGTGGAGAGGGGGGGAGGGCTGCATGAGTACAGCGAGACAACAGAAATTAATAGAGCAGAAAAAAACTCTGGAAAGAAGAGTGGCGGCTCGGGGTAAAAGGGTTTTGTTGTTGATTCTGAGTTTTAAATGGGTGCTGTGGAGGGGAAGCAGCACTGCGTTAGGGTGGGTTAGCTAAATGGAGGGGTGGTAGGAGCTAGGAGCAGCCTGAATCTGGACTCAGTTATCCTTCCTGGGGCCTTTCCAATTCAGGATATTCTGTGATTCTCTTAAAACGAGAGAAGAAGTTGCACAGGCTTGCTGAAAGTTGTGTGTGTGTGTGTGTGCTGTACACTCCTGCTTGTACTCAGGTGTGGGATTGTCTCTTAGATATGGCACAGGGTAGGTGCACCTTTACCTGGACAACCAGAGCCTTCCTGGATGCCCAGCTCCAGCACCTGCCTTCTGCTGCTCCCCACATGCTGATTTGACCTCACTGCTGCTCTTCTCTCAGTATGAACAGCACATCCCTCTCCTAGCTGAGCGCAGCACGGCTCATGTCAGGATGGTGTTACATGCATGGGTACGAGGTATGTGATGCTTAGCAACTTTCAGGAGCTTGAGGTTATGAAGGTTTTGTCAGGTGTGTGTAGTAACATGTAAATAAGTCACACTAGTTGAAATTGCATGGCTGGTCGCATACTTAGCTCACAGATTGTTTCAGGAGTGTGATTGGAGAGCTTAAAAACACACCGTTGAGGCCTTTTTATGTCTTGTAGCTAACTATAGTAGATGCCACCCCAGAAAGCAAAAGCAATTTAAGATGTAATAAATTCAAAAGCATTTGATTTTCTTTTATTGCTATCACTGGTTTGATCTGCACCAGGGGCTCTGGCACTCTGTGGCATTGTTTAGTCCTGCCTTCCTTCTTGCTTTCTCTACCCTTTGTTAGATCAGCTGGCTATGCTGTGCCTTTGGGGGTTGAAAAGAAGTTAAATCAATTACAAATTTGCAGTATATACCTGGCACAATGGAAGGAGCCGATCCCAGTTGGCAATTCTGGGCATTCTTATAATTAAAATAGTCTAAAATAAACCTCGAACCATTTTGTCATGCATTCTTGTACTCCTTCCAAATGTAGGGGACATTGTGAAAACCGCAAAGCTCCTGCTTCACTGATGCCAAGCTTTTTCCCCGTGGTCTAATAAAAGCAGAAAGTTCTGACTTGAAATCAATCTGCACAATGGTAAGTGTGGGGTCAGGTGTAAGGAGGAGCAGCTCCTCACCTCACAGCCATCCAGGAGGGCCTTGCAGCCAGGTTGGGTTTGTTTCTTAGCTTGTCCAGTATAACAGACGGAGGCTGAGCGGTTAAGGCTCTTTCCCGGGATAGCTTTGTGTATTGTTCTTTGCTCTCTCAGCAGTTCAGAAATGAAATACTTTCAGCCTCAGAGGAGATGATCTATTTTAAAAGCGCAGATTGTGTTTGCAGATGGCAGGGAGCAGCTTCGGAGCGCTGCCATTCACTCCTGGTGTCCCACTGTCAGCTGTACTGCACTTCAGAGCATGCAGGAATTTGGGGACCCAGTGCTGCAAGCACCACTTCCCTTCTCTTGTACAGTGTCAGGAGTGGGCTTGGTGTATTTATGGCTGTTTATCTTGATGTAGAAACAGCTCCTCCTCACTGCTAACATTTTCCATGCGTTGATGCAAGCCAAAAATGAAGTTTTTTTTGTTTCCACTTGCGCCAGATTCCTTCTGTTTACTGTTCCGAGTTTATTTTTGGTGGAAGAAGCTGCCGTGTTAGTGTTAGGGACAGAAGGTCTCTGTTTCCAAAAGACACAGGGATGGCAATCTGTTTCTGATGGAGAACAACTGCGCTGCTGTTCTCCTGTGGCCGTGGGCCTTATGGGCGCAGCCAGCGAGCGGCAGAACCGCTCTTGTGCAGCATGGAGCCCCTTCCCTGTAAGGGTCTTGGTAATGCTGTTTGGCATCCCAGGATAGCTATCTTGTATAATTAGCCCATGGTTTTCTTTTTTTTTGTTGTTTCTTTTTCTCACTCTGAGAGCAGAGTCTGGTACTCCTAAAGTGTGGACCTCTTTACTGGAGGTCCAGAGGTGTTTACTGGAGGTGTTCCAGAACCATGTGGATGTGGCGCTGAGGGACATGGTTAGTGGGCATGGTGGGGAAGGGTTGGCAGACTGGATGATCTTAGAGAACCTTTATAATTCTACCCAGACAGACTTTCCGAGTACGGTCCAGTTTCCAGCACACAGTGCTTTTCCTGGTTACGCATTCTCCTGCTCCTTTACAATGTGTTGTATTGCAGGTTACCTCCGGGGGGAGCAAGGTAGTAAGTTGGAGATGGGAAAGCTTCAGAGGGAAATCCAGAGAGGGGGGAGTAAGGGTGCAAGTAACTTTACTGTCCCTTATAAATGGAAGCAATGACCTGGAGGAGAAAACAGGATGTGATAGAATAACGAGGAATTCTTCCAGAGACTTCTCAAGGAACTGAAGGCTTAAGTCTGGGAGCAGGGAGTTGAGTTGCCCTCTCCCACCTGGGGCAGTGAGCAAGGCTTTATGGCCACTTGGGCTTGCTCATGTGGGTACCGTGGGCAAAACCGGATGGGGCCCTGGGCAGCCTGGTCTAGTATTAAATGGGGAGGTTGATGGCCCTGCATGTGGCAGGGGGTTGGAGATTCATGATCCTTGAGGTCCCTTCCAACCCTGGCCATTCCGTGATTCTGTGAAGGTTATGTGGCACTGAGGGACGTGGTTAGTGGGCATGGTGGTGATGGGCTGATTGGTGGCTGGTGGTGATGGCTGATTGAGCTAGATGATCCTAAAGGTATTTTCCAGATTTTATTATTCTCTCCTATGAAACTTATAATGCGTCGGATTCCCAGTGCAATACAAAATGAATTGATGTAGGTTTCTAAATGCCCCTATAATTTGCCATATGGTAATGTCATTGGATCGGTACCTCACAGTACTGGGAGCTCTGTGGGCAGAGAACAAAAAGATGGTTGTCCCGTGTAGCTTAAAATGCATGAGAAACAACAGCAAAGATAGAGCCAGCTGGGAGGAGCACACAGAAAGAGATTACATCCAGTAGGCTGACCAGAGCAGGGCTGCTGCCTAACTGTCGTGGCAGAGTGGAAGAAAGGGGAAAATGCAGGAGAACTGGAGATAGCTTTGTAGGTGTTGGACCTTTTCCCCAGGCACTACGGGAAGCAGGTGGTGTGGTAGGGGTGATGCTGTGGTGGAGGTGGGTGTCCTCTTACAGAATCACAGAATCATTTGAGTTGGAATGGGCCTTTAAAGTCATCTAGTGCAACTCTCCTGCAGTGAAGAGGGATACTTACAGGTAGATCAGGTGCTGAGAGCCCCTCCAGCCTGGCCCTGGATGTGTCCAGGGACGGGGCATCCACTATTACTTTGGGCAACCTGTGCCAGTGCCTCACTACCCTGATTAGAAGGGATAATTTGGACATGCGTGTTAATTTTGGATGTTCAGGAATGCAGCTTTCCTTCGTGTTTCACTAGGAAGGGGAATGAGCTGAAGGTTATAATCAAGAAGTAGTGCTGACCCATGCAAATGTGTCCTGAGGATGCCCTGAGGATAAGGGGTGCTCTCAGATCAGTGGGTTGGGGCAGGGGAACAGAAGTAGAGTCCCACTGAAGAAACCGTGCATGTTTTGTTTCAAACACAGTGCTGGAAAGAGTTACTGGTTGCAATGACTGTGAATTAAAGGGGATTAAGCAAGGAACAGTGCATAATAATTCAATTAAAGACAGTTGGTGTACAATCACAAGAGGGCAGTATTAAGGTTATGTATACAATCTGAACTTGCAAACGCCCTTGCTTCTGAATGCTTAACCCTTGTTGCTGTTTCAGCTTCTTGTAAAAGAGGGAAGTGCAGAGAAGCAGAGCTATTCCCTTTCAGTTCCCTGTTCTGACGATGTGCCCAGTGTTGTATTTGGGGCTGCGCTGTTGGTGTGGCTTGAATAAGAGTGGAGCTCCACGTCCTGCCCCTCCTGCAACTTTATGTGCAGCTATGGAAATCTGGAACTTAGAACAGGAATATTTTGGAGTGACTGGGAAGAGCTAAGAAAACCAAATTTGACAATTATCTTACGAATTAAACCACAGCAGTTGTGCACTCTTAAAAAAAAGGGCATGCCTAAAATTATTAGGAGGTTGTCAGGAGGCAATATGATGCTGTTTCCCTTGGTAATAGTGTCTTTGCTACGACGACAGCAAAAGCAGCTCTTACGGTTCAAAGAGCCAATGGCAGTCTGCTTGTGATCTTGGTTTAAGTGGATTATCTTCCTCCAACCCAGAGGTCACATTAGAGCCTCCTTATGACCAAACTGAAAATAATAGCTGCTTTAGAACTTGGACCTGTAAGAATTTGTTCCATTGAATGAGAGCAGCTTTTCACCCATAGGTAATGCTGCTTTGTAATCTTGCATATATGCGTTGTTCTGGGTGTGTTTTCATGGGTCAGCTGGCTTTTAAACACCAATCAGGCTAAATTCACATCACGGAGAAAATGATGCTAAGTTATCAGAGTTAGTGATAGGCTGACTAAGTATACCATGCCATATGGTGTTTGATAAAAGCATCACTTTCATGCTCTTTCTCCTAGCCAGGAGAGCTTTCAGTGTATATCCTTCCAACGCAAGCTCTTTGGGCTGCATGTTGCTTTCAGAATGGCATTAGGAGAGGTAGGGATTGCTTGTGGAAGGGATGGGGATGCTTTCCTGCCCTCCTTGCCTTGTGAATGTGGTGCTCATCTTGTTCTTACATGTTCTTGTTGCAGGTGGGGGATGACAGCTGTGTTGTGAGTGGAAAACAGGTTCCTGAGTACCGTGTGGTCTGTTGTATTGTATATAAGGGGTGGCAGAGGCAGGCTTACTAGGTGCTGTTCATAAAGCATGAGCAGGCAAAGCACTGTTACTGTTGTGCTCCCAAGTCCTTCCAGCTGAGTTCAGTTGCTGTTGCTTCTCTTTCATGGCAGGTCCTGACTCTCGGGCAGTTCTTCGGCAATCCCAGGTGGATCCTCACACTGAAAGGCACCATGATGGTGATGAGTGATGTCACCGCAGCCCCCAGACTGGGGTCAGCTGCCACCACGCCAGCTGTGGCTCCCAATTTCTCCTGGTTGCCAGAGGATGGCAGCCCCACAGCTGTGGAGCAACCGATATTCCTTATGACCACTGCTGCTCAGGCCATCTCAGGTTTCTTTGTATGGACAGCTTTGCTCATCACCTGCCATCAGGTAAAACCCTGTCACTGCTATTTCTGACTCTCTCCCTTTCCCCGCATGGTGGAATACGTGATACTTTGCAAATCTCTGCCAGGTACAGCTATGTTATGGAGGGCTGTGGACTCTGAAGCGGTACGAGGACCTCTTTTTTGGGGTTCTGATGCATTACTTATGCTGGTCAAGCTTTTGTATGAAGGCCTTTTTCTGCCCAGGTTCTGTAGTCTGACTGGTGAGGAAACGAACTCTTTACAGCCAGCAGGTGCAGAACATTTGGCCTTCTCTTGAGAGTTTGCAGAAAGGTGCATTCTCTCAAGCTTTCCTTTCCCAGGTCCTGTAGCTGTAGCTAGCCATTTTGTTGTTGTGTCAGCTGCTAGCTAAATGATCCTGGTCATCTGTTGTTTGACATACCTCCCTTTGATCTACTGTGCCAATGGATTCCCCAGGCTGAACTCTGCTGCGGAAAGGAGTAGCAGGAAACATTTTGTTTTAATTTTTCTCCCCTCCCCTCATTTCAGGGTAGGTGCCCTGGGAGCCAGAACAACTCGAATGCTTCATCCTGTTCTGTACCTCTCTCTTATGCGGTTGTCATGTGAACTGAAAAACAGTGGGGAAACACAAGCCCTGTTATTTATCAACCTGTGCTTTGTACCTGTTGGTCAATAGATTCCAGAGTGATGACTGAGGCCTAGGAAACTACAGCCTGTTGATGGCGTACAGGGGGTAGTGAAGCTCAAAAGTGGATTAGTCACTGATGAATAAGAAAGAGTAACACCTGCAGTTTCACCAGCTTGGGTAACAACTGCAAGTGCTGTGGGTCTTCCTGTTTCGGGGCAGAAATTGATCACCTACCAAGGGTAGGAAGAAAATCTTTACTGTGCAGTGTAGCGTTGTGTAGTTAGGCATTGATGCCCTTCTCTAAAGAAAAAATGGCTCCAGGTTCAGTGCTGGAGAGACTCTGTTGACTGAAGCATGCTGTTGTCCTGTTGCAGGAAAGCAGTTCCTGTCTAAAGTGCTCTCGTAGGCACATGGATTGCAGGGCTCTTGTGACATCCCAAGGGCAAAGCTTGGAGTCATGTGAACCCGGGTATCAGCTGTCTCTGTGCTGGGTGAGGTGTGTCACTGGGATTGTCACAAGGAAAAAATATCACTAAGTTAGCATCAGTTTATTTTCAACCTGTTCTTGACAGGAAATGAGGTTTTTGGGAAATCCTTGCGGGCTGGGGAGAGGGAAGAAATGTATTTTGAACCCTTCTGACTGAACCTGGCCAAGAGGCAGAGAGATATGAAAGGAGTTAACTTCCTCTCCCTCACAAGAGGAAAATGAGGTCATCAACGTGTGCTTTATTAGACCCCGTAGAATCTGCACAGCACATCCATATCATGTGCACACCCATTTGGAGGGCGAAGCTGCAAACAAATGCTTGTGTTACTGCAGGCAGCCAAATCAGCCAGTCATGAGGCAGATACATAACAAACAAGGTGCTATTAATTCCAGCAGCTTGATTAGGGTTGCTGTGCAAAGGCCTGGCCTCTGGAGAACGTGCCCTCTGCTGCCTCCATGGCCTGTAGAGTACCTGCAACACAAGCTGAAGCTCCTGCTGTGCTATTAGGCCATTCCAGGAGTGGTGCTCATCTTCAGAGTATGCCTGTGGTGGAGTCACCAACCCTGGAGGTTGCCAGGATACATGTAGATGCAGCACAGAGACATGGTTTGGTGGGTGTGGTGGGGATAGGTTGATGTTTAGACCAGATGACCTTAGTGGTCTATTCCAACCTTAATGATTCTGTGATTCTGAATAACTTTTCCACCAGGTGAGTGTCTTGTGAAAAATGCAGCTTCGTTGTGGGATTTAGGAATGGCCAAAAAACTGTGGGCAGTGAGAATGAGGAGGGTAAGGACATTGAACTGCCCTCAGCCTATGACTTTGGGGGGATTGGCATGTGCATAGGCAGCCAGGCAAAGTGAGTGGTGTGGCTGTGTGCGTCCTTGGAGCGCAGCCCAGTGCTTGGCACGGTGCTCCCTTGGTGGCTGAGGCTTCGTGGCCATGCTGTCACAGATGTGCTGCGTGGCAGTTTTTGAGCAGATGGGCTGTGGCTCGTTGCCTCTGCGCTGTTGCGAAGGGCACTCGCAGGTTGTTTCAGGTGAAAGTCTTAAAAACATCCAAAACTGCCTGGAGAGTGAGCGTGTTCACTGTGAGAGTGTGCTTCTCTGTTCAGAGAAAAGGAACCTGCAGTGTTGTCAATCTTAGGTGCTTAAAAGAGGATAAGAGGAACGTGAGATTGGCAACAGGAAAAAAAATGATGAACAAAAGAAGAAGGGAAAGGTGATGATAATAATGGTGTGATCACTCCCGACGAGAAGCTAAGTTAGAAATGCTTCCGCTTCGTTTTCCTCCTCCTGTCCTTTCTCCACGAACTAAGGGATGCTGTATGAATGCCATAAGATAACAGCATTTTTGTTAATGCTTATCACCTTGAGGTTTCTTTAGACAACCAAGAGTTGTTTTACTGGATTTGTTTTCCCACTTGGCTCGCCAGTTCCACTTCCTCCTCTCAACTGCGCATGCTGCTGACCCTGGTTTCCCTCTCCATCTTCCCAGATCTACATGCACCTTCGCTGCTATAGCTGCCCAAATGAACAGCGCTACATCGTTCGGATCCTCTTCATTGTGCCCATTTACGCTTTCGACTCATGGCTCAGTCTCCTGTTCTTCACCAATGACCAGTACTATGTTTACTTTGGCACAGTGCGGGACTGCTATGAAGGTAAGGAGGGCTCAGACACAGTGGGGGAGGTGGGAAGTCTCTACCATGAGAGAACTGTTGCTGCTGGTTGGGAACAAGGAGATGCATCTACATCTTCTGCTGAGATGCAGTCTTATGGCTGTTTGGTTGACCAGGGCTTGCTCAGTGGTTGAAAAATGACACCTCGTCAATTCCTGGACTTGGAGCACAACAAGATACATTGAGCTTTCCCTCTTGTGTTCTGCAGACACAAAGTTTGGGATTTTTCCTGGTTCTTTGCTTCAGGAAGGTATAAAGCAAAAAATGCGGGTGCTTAAAGCAAGGGATTGATTGGTTCCTAGCTCTTAGAACAGCCCTTAGTAACCAGATGCTTGCTTTGAACTGTTTGCTAGTGAAGTATTCCTGTTGTCTCACCTTATGGCCCCTTGTGTGATGGCACAGCCTCCGTGTGCTGGTGTTATTGAGGGGTGAAATGCTTCGTAGTCCTGCAGGAGAGGATGAGTTAGTGATGCTTTCATTTTTGGTCGTCAGCTGCAGATGATACCACTAACGTTTTATGTGAGAAAAACAGTTACTCTGCAATAAACACTATCTAAACATCTATCTCATCCAAAAAAGAACCTTCTGCCCACCCACAGGAGAGAATGCATTCTGGCAGCATGCTTTTGAGGGCAGTTTATTACCATACCTGCATTAAATCGTTTTAGTGAGATCTGCATTGCAGAGAGGTGCCCCTGACCACGAACAAGTTAATCAGCTCAAAGGACCAGTGGCCCTCCTTCACATCCATGTCAGTGCCCTGAGACACAGCAGCAGCAGCAGATGGCAAACGTGTGCACACAATTCAGAAGGCAGCTTTGTTTGGGCCTGTTGTTTTCTTTTTTTTTGTTGTTCCTCCCTACTTCCCCACCCTGTGTGCATGTGTAGGTCTAGCAGGAAGCCTGCTGTGCTGCAAAACTCCTCTCCTAGCAACAGCCATTATCCCTCTGCCTTGCACAGGGAGTTTGCAAACATCAGAGCCTCTGCTCAGGAGGCAGCCCACGCTCCAGAGCTCACCGATTTCCTCGGCATGTTGTGCTGTGTGAAGGGACTGCAGGTAGAGGTGAAAGCACATTCAGCCACCAAGTTCTCCATTGCTTTCTGTGGGGACTGCTTTGAAGCTGTCTCTTTGTTCTCTCCTCCCTTTGCCATTCTCCTCCTCACTTATTATTTTTTTTTTACAAAGACTCTATGTTGGGAACTGTTGGGTTAGAAAACTCTGTTAGGGAATCGCAGAAGACCCTTCTGATACATTCTGACATCTATCTTGGGCCATTTATGGGCTTCATTTCTTAGTGTGTGTTAGGAAGAGCGTGGTTTGGTGTTCTTTCCATGTGACTCCAGCAACCAGGTTTGTACAGAAAGCAGTATCACTGACATGAGTAGATTTTTTTTTTGTTACACCAGTGATGTGAATACATCTGGTGAATGCAGATCAGGAATGGGAGAACAGTTGTTTTGCTACTGCAGTTAGCTTTGATAATTAGCATTTGTTTCTTTTTGGGGTGGAGGGGCAGATTCTTCTCCCACCTCAACTTTTTGTTTATTTCCTCTTCTGTGGAATGGGCAGCTGGTATTGTAATGACCACATCAGAGGGCAGGGGTCACTGGAGGGTAATAGGAAAAGCTCTGCTTTTCTTCCTCTGAGTGGTTGGAGCTGTCACCCAAGCTGCAGGAAAATTGCAGGCAAAAGAGCTTACCGCAGTTATTTAAATAACTTTTCCATGTTTGGTGTTTTCTTTCCTAATTATGGCTTTTTAGAGTCATTGCACTGTGAACATACCTAACTCTGGTCAGTAACTAAGATTACAGATGGAATAGCAATTTCCCAGTTACATAAGTGGAAGCAGGTATACCACAAGCTTTTATGTGCTGCGGCATTCTTGCCAGCTAGGCACATCTAGAAGCCATTAATATAATGTTTGGAGGCTGAGCATTTTGGGCAGTGTTGAGTTACCTCTTTTCTAGGACACAGCTTGGATGCTTGTAGAACAAATTAGAGTCCGTGCTGGCAGTGAACTGTGGAAGTTCTTCCAGGTGGTAAAATAGACTTGAGGTCTAATAACTGGTTACTTGGTGAGGTCAGGTTCTCAGCACAGTATATTAGGCTTCTGTTCTTATTCCAAGGTCCCTTGAGACTTCCATTTCCATCCCAAATTGTTTTGGTTTTGTATTATGTCAGTGCCAGAGGCCCAAACCAGGATTTTAGTAATGGCATTCTGGGGAATGTCTTGGAATGGAATATCATAGAAAATAAAGTTGAGAGAAGTGTTGTCTGATCCAATAGTGATTATGAGAAGTGAAGAGAGTGGCAGCCAAGACTTGTGGAAGCTGACTTCATGCACAGTTAAATGGTTTTGGATCCCTTGAAAAGGAAACGGGTCAGTAATTATGATAAGAGTCCTCTCCACTGTGTCTTCATCTCGTTTTATGTGTATCAGCTCAGCTGAGCATTGAGAAGAATTGAAGTGAAGCAGAGTATTAGTGATCAGTCTGAGAAGGCTCTTCCTCATCTGTACCAACTTGCTGAGGGAGGCAGGACAGAAGTGAGTACACAAGAAGTTTCAGCTTTCTGAGGAAATGAGGCACAAAGCCTGTTTGTAGAAAATATCCACCAGACATGAAAACAAAGTTTCACTCATTGGTGGAAACACTTTCTCCAACTTTTAGGTCTACAGTGCATCACTTCGGAGATAGTGCTCATCACTTCAAAGGGCAAAAGTAGGAGATATGGTTGATGAATCAGAAATAACTTTTCCATATGATTTAATATTAGTGTAATGTCCTGGAATAATGCACAGGAACTATGCAAAGAGTGACATCTTACAGCTGCCAAGTAAAACAGGCTGACCACAGTTTTAAATGGTCCTGTGACCCTTTTGGCATGAGGAGTAGATCTGGCCTGGGACCTTGGCCAAACTCCAGTTCAGACAGTCTTGTGAATGCTGAGGTAGGGAGTTAAATGCAGTGAAAACAAACTGGAGTGCTTTAAGAGGAAAGATGCTGCATAAGCAGTCCCTGCTGATGTTTGGTCTGTTGCCTGCTTTCGGTCCTTGCACCTGTTTTGATGTTGGTTGTCATTTTACTCTCATTGATGTCTTTGCAGCCTTTGTAATATACAACTTTCTCAGCCTCTGCTATGAGTACTTGGGAGGGGAGAGCTCCATTATGTCTGAGATCAGAGGGAAACCAATCGAGTGAGTATTTATTCTGCTTGCAGCACAGTGTGCTAATCCTTCTGTGCCAGTCTACTGTGTGTCTATCCCTGTCCCTAAAAACTATGTTAGGTGGCAAATGCCTGCTGGGTCTGGGCAGGATGGCTAGTGATGATTTACCATTATCTTGCTGCAAGACAGGTCAAGCTGATCGTGTCCTCTTAGGCTCGTTGGATTGATTCACAGCTTTTCTGAACACCTGCCTGCTCCTTTGTTCCTTATCTTCCTTTCTCCTCCTCTCTATCTTCCCTCTCTTCCGTTGGTTGTGCGCGCTTCCTTTGGGGTCTGCTTTTTTCCCTGCTGCTCAGCTTAAAATAAATTGTAAAAAAGTTTGGAGTATGAAGTCAGAATGTTGTTCTAAATATGTCTCTGAAAGAGGCTGTGATTGTAACTGTAGTCATGACTGGAGAAATCATAGTCCTGTGACTGCTACAGAGGAGGCAGGCAGAGAGAGTAGAAATCTTGTGCTCAGGCCCAGATCTGGCTTCTAATCCTTGCAATCTGTTGTTGGTTCTTTCAGGTCCAGCTGCGTATATGGGACTTGCTGCCTGTGGGGAAAGACCTATTCAATTGGATTCCTGAGGTTCTGCAAACAGGTATGAGCTGAAGGAGCTGTGCTGTCCTCCAGAATTGAATGAATTGTGTGGCAAGGTGGCAGTGTTGCCTTTTTGCTGCTGAACTTTGAGGTGTGTGTTCCTTTTAGAGGATTTATAACATGATTTTGAGACAGGCTGCTGAGACAGTGTTGGTTTTTTTTTTTTTTTGAGATGCGTTAACATTTTCTACTTAACCCCAAATTAAGAAGGCCTAGCAAAAGACAGGGTTTATCTCCTGGATCTGATGTTAGCACTGGGATTTCCTCTTCCGTTTTGGGATTACAGAGGTCCCAGCTTTGAGAAATTGATGGCTGTGTTGTGTTGCAGACACCCAATAGTTGTGTAACAACCTCCCAAATCCATGCTACTGTCTGTACTGACAGTGCTACTGTCATGGCTAGGAGTAGAGGAGGGGGTGGAGGTTAAGCACAATACAGTGATTTTTAGGAGGAACCAAGTATTGCTCACCATGTCTGTCTGCTGAATTGGGTATGTTGAGGGGGAGGGAACAAGAGAGATCTAAACCATGATATAGCCCTTGTCTGCTCATCAGGTCAGTCACCTCTGGCTGCCTTGAAACAGCAGGTGAGTTTTAAGGCCTTGTTCACTGACCAAAATTATCACACGAGGTTTCTCTGGAGACAACATGAAGCACGTCTGATGCTTTGAAAGGACTCAGTTCACTGTCATTTCAATCTCTGGGGCTAGATCTCTGCCCTTCCTTCTTCTCCACATTGTGCCCCCATCATCTATGTCTTAGCAGCATGGAGAAACATCAAAGGTACAATGCAGGCTCATAGTAACATCCAGATTGGCCTTTATGAAAGGAACACATCTTTCTTTTCTATGTACTGTTTGCCTGTTTTGTATTCTGCTCTCATGCCTTCCTTGTTTTCTTCCCTGAACTGTTCCCTGTATGCTGCTTCTCTTGTTGCTCTTCATTTGTACACCCCATTTTGATCCCACGCATTAGCTAATCTTTTTGCTTCTAATAATGTTAACATTTGCCTTTTAAACATGTCATAAGAAGGCATTACACCCATCAAGATGAAGGAGTGCTGAAGGGAGAATTTCCCTTAAACTTCTTGTTTCTCATGTCCTGCAGCCTCTGGCAAGTATCAATGTGGGTTGCACATGAGTGTGTTTGGAAAGTTTGGGTTTTTTTTTTCCCCCACTACAATGAAAATTAGAAGCACTTTTTCTTAGGCATTTTGCTGGCTTCTGCAAATCTTTAGCTTATTTGTTAACTCTGGCTTAGGTGGACATTTTGCTCTTGCTTTGCTGTTATCTGGCAGCAGTTCTTCTAGTCAGGCCAGCCCTTTGCATACAGCCAACTCTGCTGTGGGGGCTGTGAGTGAAGTGTCTTGCAAAGTGATGTGCTAAGTACTTCCGTGCTTCTTGGCTCAAGCTTACATGTTGCCTTGGTGAGAGGTTTTTGACACCAAGACTCACTTTCTGGTACTTCTAGACTTCCAGGATTGGTGAGTGAGATCTTCCAAGGCAAATTCCTGGAGAGGAGAGGGACACAGAGCAGATCTCAATGCTAATCTATGCAGGATCCCACCAGTGTGATAATCAGGAAGAGAAGTGTGCTGGAACAAGCACCTTGCCCATCTTACTCTGGCCCTCAGCATCTCTAGTGCTGCCTCCCACCTCCTCCACCTGTATTTTCTGCTTTTCCCAGTCCCTTTAGTCGTGAGGGTGTCTGTGTACTGCAACCACTCCTTTCCATCCCCTCTCTCCACCCCAAGCTGTTCTCAGACAGGTGCCTGGTGGGGGTCAGTCGGTCTGCACACATTGCCTGAGATCCTGCAGCAGTCTGCTGGTTTGTTGGTGGCTGTGATGTAAAATCTGGACAGATCATTTCCTTAAAAATTGTCCCCATCGAGGTTGTTAGCTGGATCTGTGTCTGGTGACCCTCACAGCTGGGTCACACACAATCCACGTGCTTCCCGTATGCCATAGCATCTTCTGGGGAAGCATCTAAAAATAAAACACGATGGTTTGGATTGCAGAGAAATGGTTAAGCCATCTGCAGATTGGAAGGAGGGGAAGCTCAGAGGACAGAGCTGTTTACCAATTAGCCTGACCTTTTCCAGTTCACATCTTTACAGTGACTCACTAACTGGCATGTGCTGGGGTTTTTAATCTCCTTGAAGTCTTATGACCACTAACAAATTGCATTGTATCCAGAGCAATCATTCCTCTTTGGTTTTGCCTTCTTTCTGTGCACAGTCCTCCCTGCATGCATGCAGGTCAGCACCTGCCCAGGCTGTTCCAGCCTTCTTTGGGGAGATACAAGTGATCTTTTAGGTTCGTGACCCTGTGCTCTTTTAAGACCTCAGCGTTCGACTTCCCTCTTTCCAGAAGGATGGAGGTTGTGCTGGCTTTGAGAGAGAGTTCCTCTTGGAAGCTGTGCTTTATACCTGTAGTGCCTATGGATAGAGCAGATCCCAAGTGCCTTAGAGTCTTTCCATCCTGTACAAGCAAATAGCACACATACTTCCTCTGAATCTCCTGTCTCCTCTTGGGTGCTTCAGTCCTCAAGCACAATTGATTAGCAAGTGTCAGACTCCTTGTTGGGGCTGGATTGCATTGCCTTGCATGGCAGGTCACTGTCCACTAGATGCTTGTTTGAATGGTGGCCTCTTTCACCTCCTGCCTTCTCATTCCCCTTCTCTTATTCCTGTAGGCTACCCTGCAATTCTGTGTGGTGAAGCCCCTCATGGCAATCAGCACGGTCATCCTTCAGGCCTTTGACAAATACCAGGATGGTGACTTTGAGTAAGTATTTTTGGCTAGAATGGAGGTTTCAGTTTCCCTTTCTCTGCTGAGCCTTGGGAAAAGATGTGGGGGGATGTACATAAACTGAATTTGTACGTGAGAGGAGAGGGCAGAGGTAAGCCTGCTGGTTTCAGGTTTTCTTCTGCTCTAGTTTGGGGGAGAGAATGGGACAGTGAGGCAGGAAGGAAATTAGAGTCCTGGTGCTCCCCAGTGATGGTGGCAAAGGGAAAGGGCTTTCAGGGCTTTCAGGTGTTTGTATGTTTGCTCTCTTCAGTGTAACCAGCGGCTACCTCTACGTGACGATCATCTACAACATCTCTGTCAGCCTGGCACTGTATGCCCTCTTCCTTTTCTACTTTGCCACACGTGAGCTTCTGAGTCCCTACAGCCCAGTCCTCAAGTTCTTCATGGTGAAATCTGTCATCTTCCTCTCCTTCTGGCAAGGTGAGCTGCTTTTCCCTTCACTTTATAGCCACAAAGAGCTCTGTGCAGGGACTCAGATGCTCGAATTGATAGAGCGGATGATTAATAGTCCAAATGTCTGTCTGCTTTTTCGTTTTTTTTTATTGTTGTATTTGTTTTGTAACCTTTTCTTGCTTTTTCTAGGGAGAGCTGATTTGCATTTCAATCATAAAGCGTGAGGTGCCGAGGTTTTATCTGCGTGCTGCATTTTATTGATTAAAGTGGCACATCTAAAAATCTTTTTAGTGCTCTGTATACAAAACTGTAGTGGCTTATCTGTGATTCTTGTGCTAGCTGAATGCAACGTGTGCTGCTGCAGAAACACTACTACATATTGATGTTTGTGAAGGACATTCAGAATATGTACACATCATGATGCAGACGCCACATCAGAGAGGCTAAATTCCACCTCAGCTTAATGCTTCTTACTAACAGGTTGTAAGCATTTCCCTATTCAGTGCCCTACTTTGGTTTACCGAGTTGCACTTCAAAGGCTAATTGAGTATGAACTTAGATGGAATTTAGGCTGTTGGAGTTTGGCCCATCCTCCCTGTGCATAGACAGACTAATAAGCTGTCTAGTTTATCATGTTGAGCCATCTGGTCACAAGCTTTCTGTCTTCTCTGGAATTCTTCAGCCACCTGGTATATGGACAGGGGAAAATATCCTTCTTACAACTGAGTGTCACGCTTCTGTTGCACGTTTACGTGAGGTTATTCCTTTGTTTAGGGATGCTTCTGGCCATCTTGGAAAAGTGTGGTGCCATCCCCAAAATCCACTCTGCCAACGTGTCTGTGGGTGAAGGCACGGTAGCTGCTGGATATCAGGACTTCATCATTTGTGTGGAGATGTTCTTTGCAGCCATTGCCTTGCGCCATGCCTTCACATACAAGGTGTATGCGGACAAGAGACTTGATGCACAAGGTAAGAAAAATGCCAGTGCACATGGCCTGTCTGCTTGGTAGCAAGACTGGGTGGAGACTGATCCCTCTGGGATCCAGCACATTGATATGACTCTCAACCTACATGCTTGAAAAACATCACATCCCCTCCTCCGTGGTGTCTGAGCCGATGCGTTGTGCAACAGTTCGGCAGGCCAGAAACCTTTCCTGAATTGCATTGTTCCCTTTTCAGTTCCCTAGTATGCCACCCATGATAGCTTGTTGCAGACCTCCAGGGTGGCATGAAGTTGCATCCTTTCAATAGAGTGGGTTTGTCCTTCTTCCTCTCTCCCCAAAGGGGAACTCCATTGCTCCGGATTGTGCAATAGTCTGGAGGCAGGAGGGACAAGGCCTGAAACAGGCTCTGTTTTGACTCCAGCGCAGGAGGATGAGGCTGTGCTTTAGCAATATGTTTTGCCTGGAG
Organism: Lagopus leucura; assembly: GCF_019238085.1. Lineage (NCBI taxonomy): Eukaryota > Metazoa > Chordata > Aves > Galliformes > Phasianidae > Lagopus > Lagopus leucura. Next base: position 12,966,900 of record NW_024962335.1, read on the forward strand.
GAGGAGGATCTTCTTGTAATGATTTTGAAGGTGGAGCTGTTAGAAATCTTATTCTGGGGAAGATAGAGGTGGAAGTTGTTGGGGAAATGGGGCTTTTGGTTCCCCAAATAAAGGTATTCCTTCCTGTTAGGGGTGGATGGGAGTCTGCGCTGAGCTGCAGGAAGACAGCAGCCCTGGGGAAGTGTTCATGTAGATAATCCCTCCATCCCAGCTGCCCCCAGAGGTTTAGAAAGAGCAGTGGCTAGAGCTAGGAGAGGTGAGACCTGTGTGTGATGAAGGGGTAGATTGCTGTCCTGTACAATGGGGATGATGCGGTGGTGGGTCTTGTTCAGTTCTTGTTATTTCCTCTCTCTTTTTCTCTCTGTCTCTCCATCTCTCCCCTCCCCCTTTTTTCTCTCCCTTGCTTTGGCCACTGGTCCCTGATGCAGCCGTTCCATCATATGGGCCATACGGTAGGTGCAGCATGCTCTGTGTGTTTGTCTCAGTTGGTTTTAACTGGGATATGCTGTTCTGTCCTGGTTCCCAGCCTGCCTGCTACCTGCCCTGTCCCTTGCTCCCCTTCCTGGAGATCTGTAATCTGACTGCCTCACACAGCTGCTTTAGGGTTGTCTGGATACACTGTAAAAGAGCCCTTGACAGTGGCGTAACACATCGTTAGAGCATTCGTGTTGGGCCTGTATGAAACATTTCTCCCTGAAAAACTGAGCAGGCTCTCAAAGGAGCTGGTTTGCTCCCTCTCAGCCAGTTTCCCTTCTCTCATGAATGCTACAGCTAATCAGCATGCCTTGGTCGCTGAGAGAGCTCATCCTCAGAGCTGAGCAGAGCCAGAGGCCCATGCTGGAAGCGGAACTTAGAGGCTGGGGGAAATGGCAGCTCCTAGAAAAATGCCTAGCACTTGGTTGGGACTGGCTTCAACTGCTGCATCCTTTGCTGTGACACCCTCCAGCTGTGGTTCTGCCTTGTACTGCCCGTTCCCCTCCTTTATTTCCTGTGTTCTCCTCTCCCCTTTTATGATTTCTTTCCTGTGGGTGCTTTTATGCCACCCATTTCCAGTGAGTGGGAATGGCAAATACCATTTCTTTGACATTTTTAGAAGTTTCTTGAGCTTTTATACTTCCAAAAGCCTTTACAGAAGCACCTCCTTACCTGGCTGTCTCTGTCACACCCCTGAGCCAGCTCAGGTCATACATGGGGAGGTTGTTGCTGTACATCCCATTCTCATGGCCCCTATTTGCTGCTGAGGTGGATTCGCTCAGACTTTGGGAGCACTCCTGATAAAACTTGGCACCGTTTATTTGTGTGGCATTTCTTCAGCTGCTGCTTAAGGAATTCTGTAAAGTAATTTCTGCAGGACCTAGGAGCGCATGTTCCCTGTTCTTCCCTTCATGTTAAGGCATATGGGAGAAAGCAGTGATACTCTTCACCTCTTCCTCCCTGTCACACCCCAACAGGTCGTTGTGCTCCCATGAAGAGCATCTCCAGCAGCCTCAAGGAGACCATGAACCCCCATGACATCGTCCAAGATGCGATCCACAACTTCTCCCCAGCCTACCAGCAGTACACCCAGCAGTCAACGCTGGAGCACGGCCCCCCCTGGCGCAATGGCAGTCACGTCATCTCACGCTCCCACAGCTGCTCGGGGGCCCGTGACAATGAGAAGACCCTCTTGCTGAGCTCTGATGATGAGTTCTAGGAGGGAAAACTGCCAGCACAAGCTATCGTTTTCCCTCCTTTGTTGCTTTTAATTTCTTTTTTTAATTTATTGAAGCAGAAACAAGCAAGTCATATCACCTCTTAGTGCAGATTGCAGAAGTGGGCATTTCCCATTAGCTTTTGTGGGTACAGACGCAACGAGTGGAATGGAATTAGGGGAATGGCCAAGACTTGCTTCTCAAGCCCATTCCTTACAGCAGCAATTGACTGGAATTAACTGAAGCAAAGTTCCACTGTCTGGGGCTCTGCCTCCCACACCTGCTCAGCTTGATGTGGCGTGTGACTGGCCAGAGCCTGGAATCGTGGCCAGAAATGTTTTGTTTTCAACTGGACGACCTGACTGCTTTGAATTCCTCTTCCTGAATGATTGATGTAGGCACAGCTTGTACCCCCAGCTCCCCGGTACTAATGTCTCTGTGATCCTTGGGAAATGGGATTAGGATGCAGTGATAAGCATTCCTGAGGGCCAGACTGGAGATTGGACCCTCTGTAGCCATTGCAGTGAATATTTAGTATGGAACATCTTCTCTCACCCCTCTTAAGCGCTGCTTGTGAGGGCCTATATTTGAGTGAGTGTAGGGGAAGAGAGCAGGACTGTCATCTTGTTCTGCCCTCTCTGTTCCTGTCAAAGCTGCCTGCTGGAGCTCAGCAGGGCTGGAATTATTATCTCACAAGGGCAGAGTTTTCTATCACCAGGTGATCTCCCCTGCGTTCCTGGGGCAAGATGCTGCCTGGAGCATCTGTCTCCTGCTAACCAGCATTGACTGACTGTGACAGGTGGTAGAAGTCCGTACAGCTCTGGCTCTTTCATCACTCTTGGGGAAAGGAGCATTTGTGAACACTAAGATGTTCTTTCCTCTTGTTCCCTGCCCCCTACCAACAGTGCTGCCTCTCTCAGAGTTGTGGATTGTACCAGCAGCTGTCAGTGCAGGTCCCAGCCCAGGTGTCTTGCAGGTTGCCTCCCCTGCAAGCTGCACAAGTTTTGCCCTTTGACTGGAGTATCTGGGAAGGGAAGAACCTTTCCAGATTGCCCCTTGTTGCTCTGCTAGAAGAAGCAGGGTCTGATGTACTGCCCAGAGTTCACCTTTCTTCCTGTATCCTGATCGCTGCACTTGTTCATTCTGTTCCTCACACAAGCGATGGTGAGCAAAGAGCTCCTTGTTTCCTCAGCACTGCTACCAGGTCAGGAGCAGCACGCCCTGCAACACCAGGAAGTTGGCTCCTGCTTTTCCTAACTGCTTCAGTAGGCACATAGATACTATCTACCAGGCTTTTTGTGGGCTTGGTATAAAACTCCTCATCCCGTAAGCCACTTGGAAAGCAGGACTGAAGTTTGAGCTTTCTCTCCATCTTCTGTGGCTTTGATTAATAGGTTTTTTAGCGTGGGATATTTATTTTAAATTTCCCCTCTCTTTTAGAGGACAAAATCCCTTCCTCCCTTCCATTGCATTTGCAGGCCTCGATGATGTCCCAGTGTCACTTAACCAATGCTCATCCCCAGCATTTGTTGCATTGGATGGCCGAGATCTGAAATCTCAGAAATTGCCCTGTTGAGCCTGAAGATACTCCAGGCTTGGGGAAGCATTTTCTAAACATGATTTTAAAACGTATGCTGCATCTATATGCTGTGCATAGGATCTGGATATTCTCAAAGCTCCCTGTATGTAGAGGTTTAAAGTATAACTCTGTTGCACTAGCTGCCTTTGGAGAAGCCTGGAGAAGAGCTAGCGCCCAGATAACAGCCAGCTGCCATGCATTATAATTTTATATATATATTTTTATAACACTAAGCAAAACCATCTCTGAGCTTCCTGCACTCCCCTGCAATAGGCCAGCACCAGGACAAGGATCGGCTCTGAAGACACTCTGGTTTGGAGGAGCAAATCCCTAACCTGAAGACCCAGAGCTTGAGACCGATTGCATCTCTTGCTCTCTCAAGCAGTTCTGCTTGTGGTAGCCTGAGGCCAGGAGTAGGTCCTCAGAGCTGCTCACTCTCTTTCCCTCCTCGCCCTTCCTTTTTGTCTACCATGTAACATACCCACGGGATTTGTTTATTATTTTTTCCATGTAGAGTAGTTCTTTGTATATAAACAACTGAAAAGGAAAAAAAAAAAGTATGATAAATAAGACAGAGCCACCTAGTTTTGTACCTATTGTGTTTAACTGATGTGAGCTCAGCGACAAGCCGCTCTCTCTATTTTGGTCTTTGTGAAGTTATACTCTGCAGAAATGAGCAAATATGACGACAAATAAAAATATAGAGATAATATAGATTGTACTTCAGCTGCCTCTGTGTGACTTCTCTGAACCAATTTTGGGTTTGCGATGCTTCCAATGCAGCACCGTGCTTTCAGAGAGAAATTTTCCCCGGTACCCAACCTGAATCTCTCCTGGCACAACTTAAGGCCATCACCAAGGCCATCACCTCTTCTCCTGTTGCTGTTGCCTGGGAGAAGAGGCCAACCCCACCTAACTAGTACCTCCTTTCAGGTCATTGTACACAGCGTTATGGTCTCCCAAGACAGCTCTAGAAGTTCAAGAAAGACCAAACGCACTCTCTGTGGAAAAAAAACCAAAAGAACTCACTTTATTTGTAAAGTCTACAAAATACAGAGGACTCAGGTAGGACACATACTGTAAGTCAGAAAATAAATAGTTTTTTTTTTTTTTTTTTTTGCTCTATATAAGATAAAATGTGATTTGCATATATAAAATATAAAGTACGGCTCTGTACCAACATCCTGGCTGTGCCGAGAGGCGGAATGGCAAAGAGGACGTGAAAATAACTTAGGTTCGTGCAATAAATAAACCCAGGGGGAGTGGGATAGAGGGGATGCTAACAGTGCCCTCGGGGCGGGCACCTCTCTGGGTTGGGACGGAGGCTGCAGCCGAGGGCGGCTGGCGTGGCGATGCCCAGACCTCTGTGCTGATGTCCAAGCTGGAGGAAAACCCAAGGGAGAAGCTGCCTGCCAGGCATCTCCCAGGAGTTGGATGCTCTGCCCTCCAAACCCCTCTGTTTCCTCACTTTGTGCAGCCTAAGCCCTGGAGCTAGTGGAGCGCGGGGCTTGGCGGGGCCATCCAAGCGGGGCTGTGTGCAGCAAAACAGCAGTTATCTGCACTCCAGCTGCCTCCACTTCCTTCCTGCCACTGCCTCTGTGTTCCAGGCGCCCAGTTAGGCTGAGTGTCTCACTCAGGTCACGAAGAGGCGTGAAGGATGTGCGTGATGGGGAGAAAACAGCCCCTCCACGTCTCCTTTTTGTCTCGCAGCCCCCAGACGTCTCCTGCCCAAGGGTCCCCCTCCATTGCTGTCACAGTGCTATGCCATCCCACTCACCCCGACCTGCAGCCACGTTCTGTTCCCCTCCAACCTGCACATTCTCTTGCCATCTCCACCTTTTCTCCCTGGGCCCAATGCTGACCCCATTCATCCTCATCCTTCTGCAAAACCCTCTCCCCCTTTCCCTCTCTGGCACATGCTCCTGAGAGCGCCTGCCCTGCACTCAGCTCTCCCAAAAAATGGGGTGCACTGTGTTTTCCTGCCAGCTTGGAGCCGTGGGGGTGTTTCCCTGCCTCCATCCATTCACATGGACTCATCCCCTCCTGCACGCACCCACTGATGCAGCAAGGGATGGGACCACAGGGCAGTGCCGGGCTTTGGGCTTCCCCCATGGGATCTCCAATAAGGTGCTGTCCCACCCGGCACACACATGGTGGCAGTCCTGCCTACAAGCAGAGGTCTGGGGACCAGAGGGAAGGATTTGGGGTGCAGCTCCCAGCAAAGGAGAGCCTCAAGTATGTAGGGGAAGACGCCCTGGGGGGGACAGTGCCCAGCCGAGGGACGGGGCCAGCACTAGGAGTAGGCAGCCTGGTTGGCACCGGACTTGACGATGGTGATGACGCTGGCAGTGGCCACTTTGGCAGGTGGCCCATGGGCAGCCACAGTGCGGGCAAAGCCCTGCAGGGCCTCATACTTGCCACGGAGAGTGTCAAGCTCCAGGCGCATGGCAGCATTCTCCCGGGCAAGCTTGTCCACCTCCCATTCCAGCTCCATCTTCTGCTTCTGCAGCTCTTCCTTCTGGCAGACACGCTTCACCCTGCAGCTGGCAGCGTAGCCCCTGTTCTTCAGCGTCCGTCGTCGCTGCTTCAGCCTGGCCACCTCCTCCTTGGAAAGGCCTCGCAGGTGGTGGTTGAGCTCCCGCACCGACAGCCCCATCAACTCTTCATCAGACAGCAGCGGTGTGTTCTCTCCGAGCTCTCGCTTCACCTGTCGGGTGGAGGAGCAGGTGAGATCCCAATGCCAATCCTCAGCACAAGACCACCAAGTGCCAAGCATCAGTGTTAGACCCTTCCCAAATGCCAACCCCTTTTTCCACTCCCCAACACCAATCCCCAGTGATGGATCTCTCCAGTGATGGACCCCCCCCAACCCCAATACTATTCCTGGACCCCAAGGCCAATCCCTCATGCTGCAGCCCCAGTGCCAATTCCTCATGCTGGGGCTCCCTGAGGCTGGACCTCCCCAGTGTGATTTCCCCATGCTGCAGTTCCTACTGCCAGCTCCCCATGCTGGACCTCCTCAATGCTTATCCCTCATGCTGGACTTCTCCCAGTGCCAATGCCTAGCACCAGACTTCCTGATCCTGATTTATCAACTCTTTGAAAGGGTAGATAACAGCAGGACAAGGGGAAATGGTTTTAAGTTGAGGGGGCAAGATTAGGCTGGATGTCAGGGGGAAGTTCTTTACTATGAGAGTGGTGAGGTGCTGGAAAAGGCTGGCCAGAGAAGTTGCAGATGCCCTGTCCCTGGAGGTGTTCAAGGCCAGATTGGATGGGGCCCTGGGCAGCCTGGTCAATGTGGAGGTTGGTGGCCCTGCATGTGGCAGGGGGTTGGAGATTCATGATCCTTGAGGTCCCTTCCAACCCTGGCCCTTCTGTGATTCTGTGACCCTGGACATCCTGATGCCAAAACCTGTTGCTGGCCCTCCACATCCCTCATTTTCCCCAGCGCTCACCTTTAGTGCCTTGGTGGACAGCCCATCTGCAGCCATGGTCGCCCCGTACCGGCCCTATAAAACACCCAAGGGAAGAGCAAAGGAGTGCCAGCACGGAGATACGGAGAGTGATGCCGATCCCCGCCCAGCTCCACCTCACTCCTTTATACGAAGCTCATAATAATGGCACACAACCACAACAACGAGGGAAGGCCCTCCCCGAGGGCGCAGGGGAGCTCCCTCGGAGGAGGGCAGCGCGGGGGGAGCCTGGCCGAGGCCCGCGGTGGGGTCGAAGGGTGAGGGCCGCGGCCACGTCGCGGGGACGGGCGATCGGGCGCCGTCTCACCGTGATTCAGCAGCGCCGGGGGGGTGGGGGGAAGGGGGGTAAGAGTCACTCCTTCTGTACCCCTCGACCGCCACTTTTCTTCTTTCTCGGGGCAGAGATGACGCCGGGGGGGGCTGATTTTTCTCCCCTCCACCATTACGGGAGGAGAGGGCCCGGTGCCCGAAGCGGCCTCAATTCCAGACCACCCTCCTCCACCCCCCCCTTCTCGCCAAAGTGCCGTTGGGGGCGAAGCACGGGAGGAGCTGAGCTGATGCAATCAGGGCCGGGGGTGAGACGCGATCCCCGAGCTCCCACCGCCCGCCCTACTCCGGAAACTCCCGATCCCCCGCCCCGACCCCGCTGGAGGCTTACCGGAGGCCGCGTTGTGTCGCGGCGCTGTGCTGCGCTACGCAGGAGGGGTGCGGCGGGGCGGGCGGGCGGGCTCACTGCGCTCCGACCCGAGCTCCGCGCGATTACTCACCCGCGGATTCCTTTCATTCATAAAAACACAGTCATGCGGTGACGTCACCTTTCCTTCGCCCCGCCCCCGGGGGGCCCGGCCCAGCCCCGCCCTCTCCGCCCTTTTCAAAGATGGCGGCGCGCGGCTTCTCCCTTCAGCTCTCCACCGCCCTTCTCTGGGATGGAGGCCCGTTGGCCCCTCCCCATTGGCCCTTCCCCGAGAGCGGCGCAGCTGATTGGTCCGCTCTGGGGCAGTGAGGGCGGCGGGGCCTGCGGGCCTTGGCTCACCTTAGGCCCCGCGGGCGCTGCGGGGAAACGGCCGTTTTTCCCGTAAAGGGGAAGGCGGTACAGGAACCGAGAGTTGCCGGCTCCGGGCTCTCAGTCCTCGGTTGTCTCTCGCAAGGTCGAGCTGGGGAGCTGTGTGCCATGCAGTTCCTCGGGCGGCTCTTCAGCCAGGCGTTCAGCAGTCCGTACCGCGTGAAGGAGGTGCCCGCCGCTGACTATTCGGGGCAGAGCAGCCTGCGGGAGGACGGCCGGGTGCGGCTCTACAGCAACGGCCGCTGCTGGGACGGAGTGCTGGTCAACCCCCAGAGCCCGGGGGTGGCCTTTCGGTAGGTGCTGGGCCCTCAGGTGTCTGCTTAGAGCCTGGAGGGAGGCCTGATAGAGCACGGTGGCACAGGCTGCCCAGGGAGGTGATGCGGTCACCATCCCTGGAGGTGTTCCAGAGCCGTGTGGATGTGGCACTGAGGGATGTGGTCAGTGGGCACGGTGGGGATGGGCTGGAGGTTGGGCTGGATCATCTTAGAGGTCTTTGTACCCTTAATGATTCTATGCTTACTTCTCCCTTTCGCCTCTCCTCCAGGCTCTTCCACCTCGATGATGAAGCAGAAGCCCTGGTGTGCTTTGAGCGCTATGCTGGCCACCTGCGGCCGTTCTATGAGAGCTCAGCCCAGCCCCTGTCGCTGGAGGTTCTGCAGCAGCTCACTGACTGCATCCGCAACCACCCCAGCTGGTCCTCGGCACATGTAGCAGTGGAGGTTGGCATGCATGAGACCTTCCGACACAACCGTGTACTCAGGTGAGAATGCGGAGCAGTCTCCTGTGGGCCTGGTGTTGTTTGGGCTGTGCTGAGGTGTCTTTGATCCTGCTGCTCTGGATCATAGACTCACAGAATGGCCTGGGTTGAAAATGACCTTAAAGATCATCTAGTTTCAACTCCCCTACCTTGGGCAGGGCTGCCGCCCACCAGCTCAGGCTGCCCAGAGTTTCACCTGACCTGGCCTTGAGTACCACCAGGATGGAGCACCCACAACTTCTCTGGGCAGCCTGTGCCAGTGCCTCACCATTCTCTGAGTAGAGAATTTCTTCCTGTCATCCAATCTAGATTTCCTCTTTTAGTTTAAAGTCATTCCCCTTTGTCCTGTTGCTATCAGACCATGTAAAATGTCAGTTCTCCTCCTGTTTGTAAACACCCTTAAAGTTCTGGAAGGCAGTAATGAGGTCTCCTCAGTGCCATCTATTCTCCAGTCTAAACAAGCCTGAGAAAGACTGAACTATTTTGCTGAAGACTGGCAACCCTTGTGGACCTGTTTTTCAGAGAGAGGGTGTTGCTCACTGTAAACTGCAAGAGAGGAAAAGGGTTTTGATCGCAAACTCTCATTCTCTTTTCGTAGGAGCATTCCCATAGGGTAGAGGAAACCAGCAAGGAGCTAGCGCATCAAGAGATCGATCACAGCATCTCTGCCTGGTTGCTGACTGCTGTCTGTATTCTCTCTTCTTGTGGGCAGACAGAGCTGCCTTTTGGGCATGCACAGAGGAAGGGGCTGTGTGTCAGGAGGAGGGTCCATGGTAGGGCTGGGTCTTTGCAGAGGTAGGTCCTTGTCTTTGCAGCCTCTCTATGCTGTAACATTTCTTCTTCTCTTACAGCTGTGTGAATAGCACAGACAGTGAGGATGGCTGCACTCCACTGCACCTGGCGTGCCGCAAGGGAGACATGGCCTGCCTGCAGGAGCTGCTGGACTGCCGTGCGCGAGTGGATATTACAGACAGGAAAGGAGAGACAGTTTTCCACTATGCTGTGCGAGGAAGCAACCCCTATATTATTGAGGTGGGAGCAGTCTCAAAGCTGGGAGAAGGGGGATTGGAACTTTTCCTTTCTATGCTGTGAGAGAAAGAGAGGATGATAGACAGGGGCCGCAGTCTGGGGTAGTGAATGGCAGCTAGCTCTGCTGCAGCATCCAGGGGAATGCCTGAACCTGGTTTCAGCCCCTTTCTTCCTCCCTACTTACTGGTTCAGTTTCCATAAGCAGGTTCCATGTTCCACCCTGCAGTGGAACAGGGTTGTAAAGCAGTGGTTTCCTCAGAAAGTATCCTTTGGCATTTGCTTCAAGCCTTAATCCTAACTTTCCTCAGACCTTTGGCTGTCCCTTCAACATCTCTTCCCAACAGGGCTTTTAGATCTGGGTAGAGCACTCCAAAAAGGGCCTTCAGGCTACCAAGGGTGTGTGTGTTGCCTGCAAACTCAGGCTCTGGTTTGGAGCTGCCCTGGGCTTTCCTGAGCCTGCAGAACCTGTTGGAACTGAGCAGTTCTGGTGACACAATCAGAGCCTCGAGGCAGAGTGACTGGGTTTGCAAGGCTGTGGGTTCCTTTCCGCTTTGCTCCTCAGGTCTGGACCGGGTGCCAGACAGGCCCTCGCCTGCAGCTGCACCAGCTGTGTTTGCCCAATGCCTCTTGTGACAGCTCTCCTGTTGCCTGCCAGACAATGGAGAGATTTCCTAATGTGTGGTGGCAGAGGGATGATGAACAATCAGGGTTTACCACACTGTGGGGCAGGACAGTTAGGACCTTTGTATTATAAAGATGTTTTCCTCCTGTATGTCTCTAATGGTGGCAGCTCAGCTTGTTAAAGATATACTTTCAGTTTTGAACTATCTTGAGTTTGTTTCTCTTTCAATTCCCGGCTAAACCAAGGAAAATAAATTCCTGCTTTTCTTGTGTACACTGGGGCTTTCAATGTTCCCACTGTATGGCAGTGGGTTAGCTTGTAACAAACTGGTGTTGTGGCCTAACCTGTATAAGCAGCAAAGCATCACAGCCACTCACTCGCACCCCACTCCTCCCCCAACTGGATGGATGGGGAGAGAGTCAGAAGGGTGAACGTTAGAAAACTTGTGGGCTGAGAAAAAAAGGCAGTTTAATGAGAAAGAACAAAAAAAATGGGGGAGCAGGGGAGGAGACAAGCAATGCAAAACGCAATTGCTTACAGCCAGCCACTCTCTGAGCAACAGAAGCTTTCCAAGCCTGCTCCCTGAGTTCCTTTGCTGGGCACAGCTTTGTATGGCATGGAATGGTTAGTTGGGGTCAGCTGCACTGACTGTGTCCCCTCCCAGTACTTTGTGCAACCCCAGCCTTGCTTACAGGCAGCTTGAGAAACAGAAAAAAATCTTGTTTCTGTGTGAGCGCTGCTTGGCAACAGCTAAAACATTGTTGTATTACTTTACATTACTTTATCAGCATTATTTTCATCACAAATCTGAAACATAGCACTGCATAAGCTGCTGTGGAAAAAAAATTAAGTATGAAAACCAGGGCAACCAGTTTGCATGCAGTGGATCTGAAATTTACAGGTAGAAGAGAAGAATTCCTTCGAACGTCTTCCCACATGTATTTTAAACAGTCACATTTGTAGCTGAAGCAATAGTGGAACTGCAGGGAAGGGTGAGCTCCTGCCTGCTGGCTGGATGTGGTAGCTGATACGAAGAAGCTGCTGGTTCCAGTGAGTGCTGTCTTCTATTTATTTATTTCTTGCTCTTCTCAGCTCCTGAGCAGTGCCCCGACTGTTGGCGTGAACCACCTGAGCCACGAAGGGCTGACCCCTCTGTATCTTGCTTGTCAGCTGGGCAAAGAGGACATGGTTCGCTCTCTGCTGAAGTGCCGTGCCAGCTGCAATGTCATGGGCACAGTGGGCTACCCCATCCATGCAGCTCTGAAGTACTCCCAGAAGGGGTAAGTAAAACTGTGTGAGTCAGTGCAGGCATGCGGCAGGAGCAACCACAGGCTGTTACCTCGCTGACTGTGGGTTCCTTTGGGCAGCAAGCAAGCAGGCACACACAAGCACCACTACAGGCACTGCTAGGCTTGCTCCATGCTGGAGGGTCACAGATTTGTTTATCAGGGGTTTGCACTGACATAATTTACTACTGTACTTTGATTCTCATTGTGCCCTCATCTACTCTGCACAAGGCGGGAGCCCCAGCACTCAGTAGGGTGCTTCCAATTCCACCTAATATCCATGCTGTCTACTTACAGGTGTCAGACACTCAGGACAAGCAGCAGTGGGCATGCTGGGTATGCTAGATGCGTTTTCCTATGCTGCTACTCTTCATGCTTTGCATTTTTCTATCTGCAGGGTCACTTGAGCGTATTTACAATCCTCCTTGGCAATCTGTCCTCATCCAGACTTCTGCTCTTAACTTATTCCTCTCCTTTCTTACAAGTGCCTGCTGCTGAGGCTAGCAGTGTGGGACAGTGTGATATACAGAGGCAGGTAACAAAACATACAGGAAAATAAACATAAAAACACACAGTGTTCTGAGTTAGGAGTCCTGCTCCTCCTGTCGTGGAGTTAAGCCACACAGCAATCAGCCAGTAGATTGTTTCATTCGATGCATTAAGTCCTGAGGACACTGAACGTGCTTCACAGTAGTTAATTCATTGGTTGTGTTGAGGCACCGTGTGCTTTCAAACTCAGAGCAGTGTTTCTGGTGTTGAAGGAGGTAGTTCATCACCAGTCAGCATAAGGATCCTTAGCATGCAGCAGTTACTACCAAATTGAAGGCAGCAGTTACCTTTGTTCAATGTAAACCTTGTGTAAGGACAGGCGTCAAGCGCTCTGTGTTTGCTACTGAGAAAGAATAACAATGAGGAGTTGTTTCCAGTAGAGGCCAACCAAAGCCAAGTGTTTACACACTGGTCTCACAGAGATTGTCTGTGCTTGTAGAGCAAGACTCCAAAGCAACCCATGATAGGGAAGGAAAATATGAGTGTCATCTCCTTGCAGTAATACATAGGCCATTGCTCCAGTTCCTGCAGATAATATTACTCTGGGTTTGGTAACCTGACATGGGACAATCACTCACACAGGCTCGCACTTTTTCAGTTGCACTTCAGTTTTTGTGATGCCAATAGTATAATTCCAGTGCTGTCTTCCTCAGGTGAGGCACAGTGTCTATGGAAAATACTTGGAATACAGAGACTTTAAGAGTCAGGTGTGAACAGAGGATGTAGAATAAGGGGAGAAGTTGGAGTACAGAGCCGCACTGCATTCTCAAGTTATTATATGAATTATCACATCTAGATTGGTAGATCGTGGCCTATTATGATCTCACCACACAGTTCATCATTGTAAACAACTCTCTTTCCCCTGTGGTTAATACTTGGAGAGAGATAGCATCCAGAAGAATTTCAGTCTTCATCATATTTTGTATTGGAGGCGTTGTGATCTGATCATAGGGTGTTTGATTATGAATATTGCAATTTCACCAACAAAAAAAAAGATCTTTAGTAAGATATAAATAAACTCAATGTTGTAAAGTTTAAGTACTGTTTAACATTTTAAATTATTCTTACAGCATCCCATGCATTCTTTCTGTTAAGCCTTTAGCTTGCGGATGGTGAGCGATGTGGAATATTCAATTTGTTGCTGGCTCTTTAGGCCAGTCTTGGACATTACATCCAATGAATTGTGTTCCTTGCTCACAGTGTATTTGGTGAGGAGGTCCATACTGATGACTGAGTTATTCTAATGCTTCAGTTGTGCTCCACTGATCAATGGATTTGTTGGGCTTAACAAGGAACTGTACTGATGTCTATCCACAACAGTGAATATATATCAGCACCCTATCAACGGGGACAGTGAGACAATTTAATCAACCTGCCAGGTATTCAAAGCCCACTGACCCTGTTTTCTTTTTCCTTGGGGTCTACACGTGGCCCTTAAGCGTATCTGCATACAAATAGTGCAGTTATGTACACATATAATATAATAACAAATAACAAAGGGGTTCGATTGTGAGCAGTGTCCCATGCAAGCACAAATGAGCTCATCAACATCCACAAGCAATATGAACATTTATATTGACCATGTACTTTAGAAGAGGTTGTATCATCTACTTCCCTCTTATTTTGCATCTTTTGATTGAATGAGATGTGCCTTATTTTTTAGATATATTCTTGTATGTGTTTCCAATCTTGTTGCCCTGTGCTTGCCCCCCATGCCAGGTAATGAATATGCCAACTTCTTGGGCCCAGCTCAGTAGCTGCATTGTAAGGTTTTTGTATACAACCCAGCTGTCGGTGTGGAAGCAGTGAGCCTTCCCTCCTGGGGTGGCCAGGGATTGGATGCCTGTACACCTGTTTGCCCCAGTGGAATTTCTGGGAATTGAGCACATGCAACTGCTTTCCATTGACTTTAGCCAGTAGCCATTCGTTGGTAAAACCAGGCATCATTTTATGCTCTTCTGTTAACTGGTCGTAAGGGGGAGCTTCCTCCACAGGAGATACAGGGTGTCTCCTTGCTGACTTTTTGTCCCAGGCATTTGCCACAGTTCCCACCAGAGTGTGCCATCTAGAGTAGTTCTAGTTCAAATGTATATCCTTGTCTATGGGTGTCTAGTGGTGCATGCTCGATTTTTGCAGGCATCAAAGGCTTCTTGTTCCTCGGTTTGCTGCCAAACAACTTTCTTCCTAGTCAATACCAGAGTTGTGAATTTCGTGCTGTTGCTTTTGGTTGTTTGTTTGTTTTCTGTGAGTGTAGCCATGTCTGCATGACTACTCGCAATCCTGTAACTGTGAGTTGGGGGTGACTCTTCAGTTCTTTCTGATCTACAGTCATTCACCAAGCGTCCTCTACTATTCAGTGGGAGACCTGCCAAGCCTTCCTTCCTGCTGTGCTGACATTTGCCAGTGCTTTGCCTTGAGGTGGCAGGTGTGGTGGAGGGGGATGACTTGCCATTGGCACAGCATTTCAGGTGTTGTGATCCCGTCTGTTTCTTGTGGGACACCAGCTTGCACAAGATCATTTCACCTTTGTTTCCTCATCACCCGTGAGGAAACTCCTTTTGGTTTTGCTGGTTTTCATTTATTCACCACCCATAAAGATGGCCCTGAAATTATGACCTCAGCTCCCTTCAAGGTATTGGTAAGGTGCCTCTGTTACCAGTAGCTGTTGTGACTGCCCTGTCCACATTGGCTCCTGTAATTAGTGCATAAGCCATCCCCATCTGCTGCGCTAGACTAATGCCTTCTTCTAGAATACACCAATTTCTGAGGGATGACAATGATTTGGCAAGATTTGCAAATGCCTTTAGAACTGCTGCACACAACGTGTGATATGGCAGAGATGTTGTAATACGGCTGCCTGTCGGAATCCCTGATCTCTTGGAGTTGAGCGTGTTCTCAGATCCGATCGTTGTGGGCTGTGGGTCTTTTTCACCCATTAATAAGTAGATAGATGCAGTGCCACTACACTGAGTCACCAAACTCCATGCCTTCCCCTCTCTGCTGCCAATCTCTGTAATTCCTTTAACTCTTTCAGGATATAAGTACGTGTGAACTGCACCCTTCTGTCCATTCACTTCTGCTGCCTCTTCAGGGTTGTGCTGCCACCACCTCCCTGCCCTTCCAGCTTAAACTCAATCTTGGAGTCCAAGTCCCTCCAGATGTTGCCATCCCATTCCTTGGCATCCCACAGAAGTTTCAGAGTAAGAGTAGTAACTTTTGAAGCTGAAACCTCAATTTTCCCATATCTGTGCCTTCATTTTTTTTCCTGCACTTTTCCATTCTCTGGACTATGCGTTCCCATCTGCAGGTTCACTTGAGCATATTTACAATCATTCTCCTACATGTATCAGATATCAAGAGAAAGACACGTACACACAAAAAAGAAGAGTTTATGAACTACTTTTTTCTCACAGTAAGCTGTGAGAAGATGACTTACCAGTGCTTAAAAATCATTAATTTGCTGTAACCCTGCCTTTGAGTGCTTTGATCCTAATAAGCTTTCATTCCAAAGCCTATTTCTTCCTGTCTCCTGTGGGCCAATGGTACTCTTGGCCCTTAATTAATACACTTTGAACCTGAATCAAAAGACATGATACTTATTTCCTGTTTTCTTTTTCACGGACAAATTTAATTCTCTTTGTATGTGCTTTGTAATGCTTATTTTCATGGTGTCCCAGTCCTACAAGAAGGACTCATAGTTGAACTGCTGCCAACTGATTTTTTTTCAGCATTTTGAAAACTACTTTCCATGTTAGAGAGACCTTCACAAGCCAAAAACATGCTTGGGTTCCTTATTTTGCAATTGGGCTTCATCACTTTTACAACTTGGCATTGTTTTGGAGTGGACATTTGCAGGCACTGGACAGTACTCACAATAGATGTGATTTTTTTTCTCTCCTAGGCAAGTAGATTGGTAATTTCAGCAAGTATTGAACTATTTTACTTTTATCCCCAAGTTTCCATGGGGAGAAGGATGAGAGAGGGCATGTTTCCCTCCAGCTCTTCAGATTTTCCAGAAATATCATATTCCTATATTGGGGAAGCACCCAGGTGTTGCTCCCAACTTGGAATTGGGAAGGGATTATGCAGTCTCTGAACACTGTGCTGCTTGTATGCTTCCTGCTTCTCCCTTCCTTTCTGCAAACAGCAAAAATAAAACTGCTTTGCAGCTGAGGGACTTGCAGGTGCTGCAGCCAGCCAGCTGCTGCTGAAGGGCTTCCTGAAGGGCTCTGTGCAGAAAGCAGGTACTGACAGGAGTGAGGTCTTGAACTAAGACAGCAGACGCCCATCCCTTCATCTTATGTTTTCTAGGTGTGCCCAGGCTATCCTCGAGGTGGATGCCAGCCAGGTCCACTCCAGGGACCCGTGCCATGAAGCCGTCCCGCTGCACTGGGCAAAGAAGGCGGAGGTAAATAGAGTCCATGGCGAGATCCTGTGCTGCCCCCCAGCGCCTGGTTAATTCCTTTCGCTGCTGACCTGGCCCTTCACTGAGTACTTGTGTCAGAGCCCAGCCAGCTGTCCACGAGACAGCCCTGCTGCTGAGTTGATTGAGGCTGTTTGATTCTGTTTGCCCTCTGCTGATCGGTGCTGTTTGCTGCAGGGAGCAGTGGAGCCTTGCAATACAAAAAAGACTGGTGTGTGCTTGTTCTAGTAATTCATCCTTGGCTGTCAGCTGCCAGCTTGTTCCTTTTCCCTTTGGACTGGGGAGAGATTGCACCGCTGTCACTGAAGCACGGTTACCGCTGGGGGGAGCTCTTGTCTCATTCCCTGCCAATTTCAAGAAAGGAAGCAGCTGGATGCTTTAAAACCTGCCAGGGGAGTGTGAGGTGGGCGCCGGGTGATGGTGTATAGGTTGCAGTCATCTTCTGCCAGAGAAAACCAGATCAGTGATGTGATGTATTATGCTGGTGCAGGTTTAAGAGCTTGTTTCAAGCAGAGAGTGCTCCAATGGAAGGACTGTTTTCCCTCCTGCAGTATCACATCCCTCTCAGAAGCATCCTGCGGAGGTTTTCTGCAAAATGAGTACACTTGGCTTGCAGAGATCAAAAAGCAAACTTCCCTTCAGTCTGCAGAGATTCTGACTTGAGTTGTTTTTCTCCATTGATCTCAGCCAGTTGTTACACTCACAAATAAGACTCAAAACATCCAGAAGTTGTAGCAGATGGTGAACCTACCAACTAGTTCCAAGTCCAGGTTTAAAGCTTGCTGCTCTTGCCCTGCTTGTCCGTGAGACTTGGCCTGTGTGAGTTGTCTTCATGATTGTTTTTCTTTTCTTCACCTGGCATGCGCATGCTTGGGCACAGATGACACAGCTGCTGCTGAAGTATGGCTCTGAGGTGAACCTGACCAGCCGGACAGCTGACATGGCCCTGCACATTGCAGTCAAGAGAGGTCGTTTTGACTGTGCCATGGTACTGCTGACACACGGGGCCAACACCAATGCCAAAGGCCAGGATGGCAACACACCACTGCATCTGGCCATGAAGGTGAGATTTTTGCAGAGGCTGCTGGGGAGAAGAAGGCATTTCCCTGACGGGCTGAGGCAGAGGCAGGTCCCTTTGAAATGCTGGCTGTTGTCTTTCAGGGGGAACTTCCTTGCGTGTGCTTTGGCTAATGAAAAGAGGAAGGAGGGAATGAGGGATGTAGCTGAGGAAATCGTGGCTTTTGACTGAGCTTTCTCTTGTCTCCTAGCATGACCACCTGGATATGATCAAAGCAATTGTTGTGTTTGGAGGAGATGTTGAGATCCCTAATGATTTCGGGGAGACGCCAGGGCTGCTGGCAGCCAGGAACAGCAAAGGTGAGGGACTACCTAAGCAGCTCTACAGGATGAACCTACCATTCTGTCTCCCCTTCTTGGCTAAAAGAGTGCCTTGGAGAGGTGAAAACAGGTCAAGCATAGGCAACGCTTCTCCAAGATGCTCTCCCAGCTTCTAGTTGCTGGCAGTTGCTGAGCTAGTGCCATAGGCTTCGTATTAATAGTCCTTGATTAATTTCTCCTCTGAGGCAGAGAAGCAAGAGAAAAAGCTGGCACACACACCCGCTCTTCAAGCCGTGGTGTTGGGCACTGCAGGCTCACAGCAGGATAACAGTGTGACTGAACAGCCTTGGCATAAGCAGGCATGGGCTGTTCTTCCACAGCAAGAAGTGTGCAGCATCCCCTTGAAGCTGCACAGCATTGGGCACACCTTCTGACCACAGATCCTGCTGCCTGTGATAAGGCAGAGAGATCCAAGACATGCTGTTCCTGGGTCATCCCAGAGGTTTTATGAAGGTCAAGGCTGCTGTGAATTTGTCAGAGCCCCCGGTGTGTGCGTGCACTGATTCTCTTTCTGATCTGTGACTCCCCCACCATCACCTAAGGTGCGAACCGGAAAGTGCTCTTAGACCTGCTGCAAACTGTAGGGACCGAACGCTGCCTCCCAACCATTCCTGACTCCCAAAGTCTGGCACCATCTGCCGCCTCCTTCCTGGAAGGCCAACCTTCCCCGCGGAGCAGCTTCAACAGCTTAGGTAAAGCCTTCCCTGACCCTCCCTCACTTTCCTTTTTTTTCTGGCTTCACAGCATTCTGGTTCTTTGGACAGCCTTTGCTCTGAGGACTGTCTCCTTGCTCTCACTTTCAGCTGTCTGTCCTCATCCAGCTGTTGCAGGATTCAGGTTCTTGTTTTCTCTGCTTTTCCTGTTTGCGTACTGTAAAGTCTGCTGCTCTAAACTTTTGTTTTATAGACCTGAAGTAATGCAGTTCTACATAGAGGAAAGGGAAGGCTGTTTCCCTCACTCCCTCACCCCCCTAGAAGAGGCATAGGACTTGTTTGCCTGCATGCATTTTATCCCCTGGGTCATGTCAGAATTGGAGGCACTTGCCTTGAGGACATCCCACTGTCACGTTGTGCATCAGGATATCAAAGTGTTGCTTGTTCATATCCCAGGAGCTAGTTGTTGGGAGAGGGAAGGGATGAAGTCTGAGGATAAGTGACCCTAGGCACAAGGTTTATATCATCCATAGGAAGATCCAAACACAGACATATGTTAGTGCTATAGCCAGTACTCTGCACTACCCAGGCTTTGTGGGTAAGCCCGTGGATCAAACTTTCCTCTTCCAGGGAGCTACAGAACTTGGGCAGAAGCAGCAGGGGCAGGCAGGGGGTGGGATGAGTTGGCTTGGCTCGGAGGGAGGCTCTGACAACATGTCAGGGGCTTTCAGAGAGATAACAGCTGCTTATGGTCTTCTTTCCCTCCCAAGCTTGGTGGTTTCCATTGCAGAGGCCTTCCAGTGGAGCAAGGGGTCAATCCCCCACAGGCTCTGGAGCATGTCACCGCTGCCTGGTGGCACCAGGACTTTCTTCTCACCACGGCCTTGTGAAAGTGACCAGAGAGTTTCAGCTCTCATAAACTGCCAGAAAAAAAACCCTTTTCCAGCATGGGACTCTGGCCTACAAAGAAACTCCTCACCGTGTTCTCTGTCATCCAGCTACCTCCCAACTTGTGCACTGGCAGAGATGTTTAACCTCTTCCACATGTTCTTTCTTCTCTTGGTTTCACAGGCTGCCTTCTCACCTAGGCTGGATTGGTGCCCCGCACCCAGGGTGACCTGGGTTTACATCACCTGAGGGGTAATGACAAGCCACCCTGTCCTCAGAGCCTTCCTGCTTAGGTTACCTCAAAGGAGTAGATTTAGGTTTGATCTTATGGCTTGCAGCAAGCGGCATAGTGGGCAAGCTGCTAGGCTCTACCTTCTCTCTCACCTATTCTGCTTCTCCAAATCCTTTATCACTGCTAGCACCCCTCCAGATGCCTGCTCTGAAGCATGGGGTTTCTCCTCTTTGGTGTGGAGTTTATTTTAGGGGATACCTTCTGGTTATGGGTAAGATGGCTTGTGTTTTCTGCAGAAAGCTTTATTCAGCTGGGAAAGGTGTTGGGTGTTTTCTCTGGAAATCGTTTACCTTTGGGTGGGAAGTTTTGTGTACCATGATCAGCTTTCTGGGTACGGAGAGAAAGTGGGAAGAATAATTAAAAGCTTTCTAATTCATTAGGTATGATTTAGTTGACTGATAGCCCTGAGGCACTCATCGGAGGGTTCAGGTAGCAAAATGGTTTCTAATTTTTTTTTTGCCCTTGAATGTTCATGACTCCCTAGGGTACAAGGACCTTCTGTATGTTTCTGCGACACTTGGGCAGTTCTTGAAGGCACCGGATGTCGTGGACTCACCCAGAGAGGGTGAGAGAAAGTAAGTGAGAGAGTTTCTGTTCCAACTCCTGTGCACTTGAAAGTTAATGCTGTGTACATAAATTCCTTCCCACCCACACTCATCGGTGTGGCATCCCCTGTCCTTTGGTGCAGTTTATGCCAGAAGCCCCCCCTTCCACTCTGTTGTCTTGAAATCTCCATTCTCATAAAGGACCATCTCCTGTTTCTTCCTGCAGCCCTGCAGCTGCAGCAGAGCCTGAAGTAGCAGGTGAAGCCCCTGCACTGTCTTTCCCTTCTGTTGCTGGGCACCAAATGCTGTTCCGGCTTAGTGATGTCTCCATCTCCACGTGCTGCTGCCCTGATGCTCACCCACCTCCTTTGCTGATTAGTGCACTGCCCTGATGGTGTCTGTGTGTACCTTGCTGTGTACAGCAGAGAGAGGGCTGGCACTGAGGCGCTGCTAGCAGGAACTTAGGACTGTCCACATTTTGTTTGAGGCAATATCCATTACTGTGTACTACTACTAAAGCCATTCTATGATTGTCCAGAGCAGTTTTCTTGTTACTGACCCAGTTTGCCGTGCCCAGGCCCTGTGCTGAGCTCTCATCAGCTGTGTCTGTCTCTCCAGCTGCGACCGCCTCCTGAGTCTGGATGGAGGGGGCATCCGGGGCCTGGTGCTCATCCAGCTTCTACTGGCCATCGAAAAAGCTGCGGGCCGTCCCATCCGTGAGATTTTTGACTGGATCGCGGGGACCAGCACTGGGGGCATCTTGGCCTTGGCTATTGTACATGGTGAGGACAGTGCAAATAATGGGCCCTTTCTCACTCCTTTAGCACTCTTCTGGGTGGGATTGGGTGTGGGGTGGGAACTGCCTCTCTAAGAGTCCTTTATCCCTACCTAAAAGAGGGATGTTCATCGGTGAAAGAAAACCTAGACCTGGGTTTGCAGTTGCTTCTCGTGTCAGTTGGTATCGAGCAACTTTCTAGATTTTGGGGAGGGGATGGAACACAATGTTCTGTTCTTCCTGCTCTCTCCAGCCTGATTTTATGACAAGGTGATTGGCACTTACCGCTAGGAAACTAAGCTCTAACTTCACCTTTCCTCTTTCGCCCTGCCCAGTCGTGCTGCTGATGGCCAAGCATATGGCAGAAAGCCTGGGAAAGGGATGGGGTTGGGAGTATTACTTCCCTTCACCTTCTGGTCCTGGGAAGTCCAAGCTCTGATGTGCTGTTTGTTTGCCTGCCCTTCCTCCCTCCCCATACTCCTGCTGATGCTGTTGCCTGCCTCAGGGAAGTCCATGGACTACATGCGCTGCCTGTACTTCCGCATGAAGGACATGGTGTTCCGGGGGTCTCGGCCCTACGAGTCAGAGCCCCTGGATGAGTTCTTGAAGAAGGAATTTGGGGAAAACACCAAAATGACAGATGTCCAAAAACCCAAGTAAGTCCTGCTTGGGGCTGTGCTGG
Source organism: Lagopus leucura (assembly GCF_019238085.1). Lineage (NCBI taxonomy): Eukaryota > Metazoa > Chordata > Aves > Galliformes > Phasianidae > Lagopus > Lagopus leucura. The sequence continues at coordinate 12,988,605 of NW_024962335.1, forward strand.
TTGCTCTTCTGGGAGACTCTCAGCAGAGATGCTTAGCATCTCCATTGAGCAAATCTGCAGGACTCATGATGTGCAGACTATTGAAGCCATAAGCATGGGTTTTTTTTTACATTTTATCTTTGGTGTGTTGTTTCCTTTCCCCCAGAGTTATTGTGACAGGGACTCTCTGTGACCGACAGCCAGCTGAGCTCCACCTCTTCCGGAATTACCCCGTACCTGAGACAAAAATCTCCACTGAATACAAGACAGCTGCAACTTTCAAACCACTCACTCAGCCCAAAGGTAAATACTGGCATGCAGCAGTCTAGATGGTTGGTAGTCAAGGGGGAATCCTTCAGACACAGGAGATTAATTTAGTGGTTATCAACCCTGCCCATGGGAATGGGATTGGAACTAAATGGTCTTTGAATTGTCCCTTCCAATACAAGGCGTTCTATGATTCCTGTTGCTCTGAAAATTGAGGTCTCTCAGCAATGGCTCATCCCTGTTCCTGAGTTGGTGGTTTGGTCCTAGTGATAGTGCCCTTTTCTACTCACCCCTCTTCCATTGGCTTCTCTTGTACCATGAACACAGACTGGCTAGTGAGGATTTTGAAGAAAGGGTCTGTTAGAGGACCCCAGCATGCCAATCAGTGTACCCTCCAGTGGGCTCTCAGAAACAAAGTAACACGGAGGAGCCTTGTAACTGAGCCATGAAACCCGCTCCAGCTTGCTGCTTTTGTTGTTTAGCAAATGGGACAGGTTCACAATTGGGGTAGTGGTGAGTGGGAAGTGAATTTTTCCTATCTCAAAATGTAAGGAAAGTGATGAGGACATCTTGGTACCCAAGTCTTACGAGGAAAAACTGAGAGAACTGGGGTTGTTCTGTCTGAAGAGGAGGAAGCTTAGGGGAGACTTCATCCCTCTTTACAAGGATCTGAAAGGAGGTTGCAGTGAGCTGGGGATTGGCCTCTTCTCCCATTCGTAAGAACAGGACAAAAGCGAGTTGCCTCAAGTTGTGGCAGGGGAGTTTCAAAGGAGGAGCAGGGAATGTTTGGGGGAGAACCACACTCAAAACAATTTTGTCTCAGAGCGGTGCTGCAGCGGCACAGGCTGCCCAGGGAGGTGGTGCAGTCACCATCCCTGGAGGTGTTCCAGAGCCGTGTGGATGTGGCACTGAGGACATGGTCAGTGGGCATGGTGGGGGTGGGCTGGTGGTTGGACCAGGTGATCTTAGAGATCTTTTCCAACCTTCATGGTTCTATGTTTTTCTATGTACAATCTTTTTAAGTTAAAAACAACAACAACAACACTAAAACAACAAACCCAATAAATAACAAACCCAACCCTGCTGTTGGGACAAAGACACAACAAGCTCAATACTCTGGGCTTACTGATTTGCCTTGTGCAGGTGAAGGGGGGTGCTCGTTTCACACAGAAAAGCTGCTGAAAGAGGCCTGTGTGCTCCTCCTTCTCCTTTCAGACCAGTTGGTGTGGCGTGCTGCTCGTTGCAGTGGTGCAGCTCCCACTTATTTCCGGCCAATAGGGCGCTTTTTGGATGGCGGGCTGCTAGCAAACAACCCAACCCTTGATGCCATGGCGGAGATTCATGAGTACAACAAGACTCTGATCAACAAGGTGAGAGAAATCCTGGCACTGAAAGGTAGCTGGGGCTTCATTGACTGCACTGGGCCACCTCAAAGGGGAAGACGGATTGGGAATGAACTTCTCTCCAGTGGAAAAGCAAATTAGCATTGCAGCATCCTGGAAAATACTGTATGGGAAGGGGGATATGTGTAGAGAATGCTGGCTGATAGGTGAAATGCCTTTTCTGACAAAGGTTTGAGGTGGGGAGGCAGGAATCATAGGGGCAGACTTTGCATATACTTGCTGCTTTTAGCACAGATGATTCAGATGATGGTAGTGTGGCCCATGACACAGCTCTGCAAGGCCTTTTCCTGCCTTTTCAAAATGGAGAAGACAATGGTAGGGCACTCTGCTCAGTGAATGCTTTCTGTGGTGTGCCCAGTTGCTCAGGAAGATCAGTCAGTAGTGGCAGCCACAACTCCCTGTAGCAGAGAGGAGAGGTTTATTCCCAAAATGGCTGAATTAGTTGGACTGTTTCACAGCCATCTGGTCGTCTCTGTGGGAATCCCATGGGCTTGAATACATCTAGACCTGTAAGGCACAAAAGGGTGTAACTATTACCTTTGAAGGCGTGTAGATTAAAGCTGTCTCATCAGCCATTAATAAAGTGGGAGAACAGAGGTGAGAAAAGGCTACTGAGCCTTTTGCCTTGGTTTTCAGATCATCCACTAGACTTCTGTGAAATGCATGTTCTGCCATAATTGTCTGTTCTTGGAAGTATATATGTGTTTTTTTTTTTGTCCACAGGGTCAGAGGCAGAAAGTAAGAAAACTGGGGTTGGTGGTCTCCCTGGGGACAGGGAAACCTCCCCAGGTCCCGGTGTCCTCTGTGGATGTCTTCCGTCCTACCAACCCCTGGGAACTGGCAAAGACAGTCTTTGGGGCTAGGGAGCTCGGCAAGATGGTGGTTGACTGTGTGAGTACTGGGAGGAGGGAAAGAGGGAGAGCCCTGGGATTGCTCTCAGCGAGGGAGCAAAGGTTTCCAGTCTTCAGTTTCTTCCGTTTGAAAGAAAACTGTATTTCCTTGGAATAGCTCCAGAGTTCAAGAATTGCTTAAAAACTGTGGGAGCACAGCAGGTCTGAATTCCTCTCTGCCTGTTTGGGCAGGTAAAGGCAGGATGGTGGTCAGTGAGCCATAGGAACACTTGCAGGTGTCAGTTCATGAGATCTGGAGTCTTTCCAGGGAGCGTGAATTATCGTCTGAGCAATGTGGACCAAAAAAAAAAAAGAAAAAAAAGTCATGCTTCAGCATGACAACAAGTAATTTTTCTTAAGAACAGCTTTGTGATTCCCACTGGGACAATTAGCAAGTGCTAGAGGAGTGGGAGTGTTACTAATAAGAAGTAGGAGCTCATAGCTGTGGTTAGGAGTGCGTAAGAGGCATATAATTTTGCATACTTCAGGAGGAAGCTCATTAGGTGTTGTGCATGAATGAAAGTCAGAAGGAGCAGAATTGAGGTTCTGAGTGTAATCTTCACTCTGTTGCTTCATGTCTTTTTAACTTTCTAAAGCCTGAAAATAGCTGGGGGGGGATCCCTGTGTCTCCCCCAATCGTTCTTTGTGCCACGATAGCACAGAGGGCCTGCAATATCACAGGCTGGTTCTGGGCTGTGGAAAAGAAATGAGTAAAGCTGAAGTCCCAAGGAGGTGCACCCTAGGGATTTCTTTTGTGAATTTGTGCTGTAATGGAAGGAGGATCTGTAGGGTAAAATTCCTCGTGTCCTAAGGATCAGGAATGCTGTAACAAAGCCACTTTATTAATCTTCACCATCCAGGATGCGCTTGTTCCTGCTTTTCCCTTTCCCTCTGGCTCGTGTAGTTCGGCCTGGTGCCAGGGAGCCTCTTGGAGGCAGGGAGAGGGCAGCACTGCCATCAGGCTCTAACTATGGGCCTGCTTCTCCCACAGTGCACTGACGCAGATGGCCCAGCTGTGAGTCGTGCCAGGGCCTGGTGTGAGATGACGGACATCCCATATTTCCGGTAAGAGCTTCCTTTCTGCTCTCTGCACAAACCTATTTTTATTCTCCAGAACCAGGCTGTGGCCATGTGTCATCCCAAATCGCATCCCTTCCAAAGGTGTGCCAGCCCAGACCTGGCCTCCTGCCCCCAATCCTACTGCTCCTGTGATACAATGGAGGATGCTGTAATACAGTGTAAGAGCTGACACACTGAGCATGCCTTACCTGGGATCCATTACTGGGATTTGGAGCATGCTAAGAGGATCCTTTGTGGATGTGCATCCTGCCCTGTTCTACTCAGGGTGATATTGTCTTGGTGTGCACAGGCTCAGCCCTCAGCTACACACAGATGTAATGCTGGACGAGGTGAATGACAGCGTGTTGGTGAATGCCCTCTGGGACACCCAGCTCTACATCTACCAGCAGCGGGAGCAGTTGGAGCAGCTGGTGCAGTATCTCTGCCGATGACTGACCTGGAAGTGTCCCTTCTGCATCCCAGAGGCAAGGAGCAGCAGATGCTGCAGCTTGGATTTGCCTTGAATCAAGATGTTGAGGTGGGGGAAGGGACTGCCACTGCTAATAATAACTAGAAATTACTGATATTTAATAGATAACAGTGCACGTACACGTGTATTCCAGGACAGCTGTAAAAAAACTGACAGTTACTGTCCCACCATAGACTAATCTTCACTCCACTGTGCTTTGTTTTGCTGCCCTGCTATCTGAGCGTACAGCCCTTCCCAGAAGCCAGATCCCCAGCTATCATGAGCCAGCTGCAGTCTGCGCAGTACTGACAAAGCACCTTACTCCTTCCCACCTCACACAATAGCCCAATACCTGACAGTTTCAAGGATTATTTTTCCCTGCTTGGGACAAGGTGGTTCAAAATGTGTAAGGTGGTGAAAGGCATTTGTCTTTGATCAATATACTTGGTTGAGAAGGGGGCAGAAATTCTGCAGCCTTCTGCAGTAGATTGATGCAACAGATGACTGACATTGGAAGAGCCAGTTGGCTTCTGTAATGCCCTTCCCTTTTGCCCTCAGTGACAGCTGGCAGCTCGGGTTCTGACTGCACCTGGGGTGGGAGCAGCCCCCCAGAACTGTTTTATGCCCCCTGTCGTGCTGTGATACTCTGCTCAAGGGCTGAAATGTGAAAACCTTGTGTCTTGTCCGTGGCAAGCTCAAGATGAGAGCTAATGCCTTGTCGTGGTAGAGAGATTCTCTTTTTTTGTTAGTGTGCAATTGAACCTGACATCAGGTTGCACCAAAGATGCTGACAATTTGGATTTATTTTACCTTTTTTACTGCTGGAAATCCCGGTGTGACTTCTATACTAAATGTTTCTGCAGCAAATTTTGCATATTTATAAATGATGTGTATCCACTGGAAGGAATTTTTTGGAGTAACCTGAAAAACTGAAAACTTAAATCATTTGCTTTTGAGTGAATGGACTACTACTGTGAACAAAACCTAACTGGACTTGAAATAAAGAGAGCCTTGAATTTGGTTCTGTTGTAACGCAGTCTGTGGTTGTCTTGTTTGCATCCTGCAGAACACCAAAAGTGTTCTGATCTTGCAGTCTGAATTTCTTACAAGTAGAAAATCACAAATTGAGCTCCTTGAGACACAGAGCTGTACCCTTTGTATGGGCTGGGTAGGTGAATGATCTGTGTCCAGAGCCATCTCTGGGAGCATGCATATGATGAGAGTGTGCTGGCTATCCTACAGAACACAGCATTACATGTTGGGCTTATCGATTCCAGCCAGTGCAGGGGCTTTGGAGCAGCTCCCACAACTTAGGATGGAGAGAACATAATCTCTCTTACCCTTTTTTATAAGCCAACTCCATCTGCAAGGGCTCCCAATAGTGATGCTGTGCTTGGGGTCCATGCAGGCAGGGAGAACAGGGACATTCAGCACAAGTTTGTGCTGGCACTGGAGAGCCTCAGTGAGACTGGGAGTGGGAGGAAGGCTCAGGAGTGGGGGGATTAAAGGGAAGGGAAGAGCTGAAACCTATTTGGAGGTGGGTTGTTTTTTTTTCTCCACTTTTTTTCTCCCTCCTATTTGCTGCCTGTGATCACAAGCCTATAGGAATCTCCTGATCAGTGGGACCTGAGGATGTTCCAGCAGCGTGGGAAGGCTGAGCGAGCCACCTGCGGGTGGTGGGAGGGACAGAGGCAGCAAGCGAGGTGTGACTGTGGCAGGTGGCTGGCTCTGCAGGTGCCAGGGCAGGGGGAGCTGGGCACGGAGCTGGCAATCAATAATTCAAGGAGGCAGTCACGTGCCCTTGCTGGCTGTTGCAGGATTCCTCTCTCACCAGAGTCTGGTTACATCCAGGGATCAAGTTCCAACCTCTTGGCTGGTGAATTATTAAACTCCAGCAGTGCTCTGTTCCCTTTGTACCACGGCTGTGTTTTCCTGCTGTCATTTCTTGCCAGTAACAGGCTCTCCACCCAGCTAGCTCTGTGGAAGGGCTCCTCTGGACCAGCAGCATCTCACGCTCTCCTTCACCCCTTGCTCATCAGCGGGAGAGAGAAAAGCGTGGGGAGATGGACCTGTCCTACAGATCCACCATCTCCATCTATAAGGTGAGTACTGGCACTGAATGCTGCTCCTGTCTGCCTGGGGGAGATGTGCAACTGGGAGGAGAGGAGCTGATTCCTGCTGGAATCTCTTCTGGGGGGACAGCTGAGGGCTGGATCTGTCCTCAGGCTGAGCTGTAGCAGCTCCTATGGGCTCTGGGCTGGGTTTGGAAGTGGTGACTGCCAGGAGGGGAGAGTGGCATGGGTCTTATGGCAGACCTTGGAAGAAATTGGGCAGTCAGTTGGATCTGGAGATCCTTTATGGAACAGTCACGCTCCTCAGCTGCTGGTAGTAATCAGTTCAGTTGGCTGTTTCTGTCTTGCTGGAAAGAGCAGTCTGATCTCACTAATGCTTCCCTGTGCATGTTGGTGCTGCAGCAAAGTAGCGAGGGCTGGGAAAAGTGAAAATCCTTATTCCAGCCTCTGTTCTGCTGCTATACTGTAAGCAATAAAACTCTCTGATAGGTTTATCAGCAGGTAAAAGCGATGTGTTGATTTGAAGCAGTCCATCCCTTCTCTTATCAAGCTGCTGAGGTTGACAGTGCATCAGATCCCGGATAGGAAATATAATGTTTGTGCCTGAGTGATAAATGGTGGCCTTCACCTGTGCAGGCTCAGGGAGATCCCCCTGCGTCTGCAGCAGCTAAGAAGCATGGGGCCCTAGGGAGAAAGCCATCTTTAGATGACAGTGTGGTTCTCCAGCAGCCACCTTGCTCTCTGGCATTGACCTGGTACATAGAGAAGACCAGCATTAACATGCTTCTGCCTGTCCACAGAGCATCCTGGAGCAGTTTAACCCTGCACTGGAGAACCTGGTGTACCTGGGGAACAACTACTTGCGTGCCTTCCATGGTGAGTGGGTTCTCTCCTGAGTGTCTTCTGTGTGCTGGGACGCTGCTGGTCTCACCTCGTGGCACGTCCTGAGCTTTCCTCCTGCTCTGTGACCCACTGGTGTTAGCAGGTACAGATTGGGGGAGACCTATATAAGAGGAATAGAGTGAATCTCCTGCACACTGCGGCTGGTGGGAAGGCAGGTCAGATTCTTACTTCTCCTCTCCTCTCCACACAGCATTATCCAAAGCAGCTGAAGTCTACTTTAAGGCAATCGAAAAGATTGGGGAGCGAGCACTGCAGAGCTCCACCTCTCATGTGCTGGGTAAGGCTCTCGCACACGCCACTGCTGTCCAGGAAGGAGTTTTCCCCAGTAGTTGGTCTCTTTCCAGCTATTGAGGGAAGATAGATTCTCCAAATGAGGGCTCTCAGCCTCTGGAGATGCAGAGAGCCATACACTGTTGGACTTTCACACCCGCATATCAGCTGCGGTGGCACACTGCTGCTCAACCTCCCTGGTCTCACCAGGAAACAGCCATGGTGTTTTTCCACCCTCTCCCTTCTCTTTTCTCTGAAGGTGAAATCCTGATGCAGATGTCTGACACACAGAGGCTCCTGAGCTCTGATTTAGAAGTTGTGGTGAGTGGTTTTCCTTGGGGCTGGTGTGCAAGTGGGGACAAATAGGGACTTCACATCCTGCAGCTTGCTGGTATTTCCTTCTCAGTCTCTGCAGGCAGGTGCTGCCTCCCTGCCATCCCTGCTTCACGTGACAGAGGTGTATTGCAGAACTGCCATGCCCAGAGCCTGCTGCTGTTCCATTTTTGGTGCTGTTTGGGGACTGTCACCACCCTCAGGGAATGCCAATCTTTCCAGCCTTGTGCTGTGGACCAAAGGCGGGTACCAAATGTACACACCCAGGCTGCAGGGCTGCTCCACAGCAACCCCAGAGTGCCTATTTTTGGCTTTTCTTTCGGGGCCAGCTGGCAAGGGGGCCTCTGGTTCTGTGAGTTCTGTGAGCCAACCTTTCCATGGCTCTCACAATTCTGCGAGCCAGCCTTCCCATAATTCACACAGCATGGGTTTGGGGGTGATGTCTCCTTTGTAGAATCATACAATTGCAGAATTATTAGGATTGGATAAGTCCTCTAAGATCACCTGGTCTAACTGCCATCCCCAAAATGCCCACTGACCATGTCTTCAGTGCCACATCCACACGGTTCTGGAACACCCCCAGGGACAGTGACTGCACCACCTCCCTGGGCAGACTGTGCCACTGCAGCTCTTTCAGAGAATAAAATTTTCCCAATATCCAACCTTTCTCTCTTCCAGGCTCAGACATTCCACGTGGACCTACTGCAGCACATGGAGAAGAACTCCAAAATGGATGTGCAGTTCATCAGTGTGAGTGCTGATTCCCTTCCTCTCCTTGGCCCTGCTTGTTTCTCTGCCACCTAAGACATCATGCAGGAGGTGGGGGAGAGGCTTATTTTCTCCTCTTACGGGCTGTGATGTCCCTGGTTCCTCACTGAACTTGCTTTCTACCTGACAGGAGAGCCAGAAGCAGTATGAGCTGGAGTACCGGCGCAAAGCCAACAACCTGGAGAAGTGCACGGCAGAGCTCTGGAGGATGGAGAGGGCCCGTGATAAAAATGCCCGAGAGATGAAGGTGAGCAGGGGTTGCAGGAAGCAGAGTTGGGTAAGAGCAGCTCTGCCCTTCCTGCGAAACCAAGAGATTATCCCTGACAACCAAAAGCCAGCAGCTTATCTGGAAAAGAGGAAACTCCTCTTCTACAAGGTCCTGCTAACCTGTGGAACTCAATCGTGCAGAACCTGCCAAGCTTTTGCCTCATTTAGCAAGCCTCAGTGTGCAAGCACATGGTCCCTGTGCTCTAGCTCCTCTCTGCTGGGAAGCTGGTAGCCGTGACCACCCATTTCACTGTTTCTCCTTCTGAATGCTGTATTTCCACTGACCTCTTCCTCCTTTCCCCCATGACCCAGGAGAACGTGATGCGGCTGCGCTCAGAGATGCAGGCGTTCCTCTCCAACAGCCAGCGGGAGGCTGAGCTGGAGGAGAAACGCCGCTACCGCTTCCTGGCTGACAAGCACCAGATGCTCTACAACACTCTCCTCCAGTTCTACAGCAGGGTACGGCCCTGGGGAGCAGAGCTGGGTGGCTGGAGGGGAACATGCAGGCAGGAGAGACCCAGGGCTTGGTGACCCCTTGGGTCAGAGCAGTGTTTTGTGCGTGGATCAGGTGGGGATTTGGGGTCCAGACTGACTGTCCTCAGCTGGAGGAGTATGGCTGGTGAGGAGCTGAATGCCATGCCCATTGCTGCCTATTTCCTCTCTTTTTCCAGGCCCGAGGCATGATCCAGACTAAGGCACCACAGTGGAAGGAGCAGCTGGAGGCCAGCCGCAACCCCACCAACAGCCATGTTCAGGGCCTGCTCACCAGCACCCATGGCCAGGGCTATCCGTCAGGCCGGCTCACGCCTACCCACCTGGAGACGGTGAGGAGCATGTGGACAGCCTTTCACCATGGTGGTGGCAAGGCTGCTCTGCCCTTCTGAGCTTGCAGGGCAAGGCCAGGCTGTGGCAGCCTCCCTGCCTCTCCATCCTCTGGCCAAGATGAAGGAAAGCATACGTATGGGTTGTGATGGAGGAATATGTTGATTTTGGGGGTGCCTCTTGTTTGACACTTCCTCAGTGGCTGTGCACTCAGACTCTTTTCCTTCCAGCAGAGATCCCTTGGAGACTTTGTTTCTTCTGTGGCTGGGAGTAGGTCCAGCATCTTCTCTCAGGAACCACCAGAAATGAGACTGTCTCCTCAACCAGAGGTCCCCAGGCGACCGCTGCAGAGGACACCATCAGCCAGTATGTCTCATGTCCAGGAGCTGGGAGACGGTGCTTGGGCTTCTCTGGGAACAGGGTTGGGTTCAGGGAGGGACCACGTCTATTAAACAGTGGGTCCTCAGCCACATCCCCGGGCATAGTGGGAGGTCAGTTCATGGGGAGCTGGGGAGGACAGTGATGCATGAAACGGGGAGGAGCTCAGCCTTCAGAGTGGAGTCCATCCAGGACTCAACTGCCTCTCGTTCATCACACATTTCAGCTTAAACTCTTTTCAAGTAATAAATAAATAAATAAGAGCGAGAGAAACAAAAATGTCCCATATTCTACAGCAGGGTCAGGAAGAGGGTCAGCAGCCTTTTGCAGCAGGCAGTGCCTGTGGCCTAGATATCTGGCCAACGACCACGTAGCGCTGGTGTTCTTGAGGCAGCATGGGTTCTTGCAGGAGGATGCTGAGTTCTATCCAGACCCCTCTAATGCCTCTCTGCAGGTTTGGTCCCTGCTGGCCGCGTCTCCCGCTCTGGTTCCTTTGGTGAGGCCAGCAGCAGCAGTGAAGGCAGGCGGAGGAGCGGCACAGTGAGAGCGCAGGCTATCGCGCCCCACACGACGGGGGCCAACCGGACCCTGCTGCGCTTCGATCCTGGGGATATCATCACAGTGCTGATGCCAGAGGCGCAGAACGGCTGGCTGTACGGCAAGCTGGAGGGCTCATCTGTGTACGTGAGACCTCGGTGCAGTAAATGGGCTTTGTCTTTTTGTCTCTCCTGTGCCATGCCCCCAGCCTGCTTGAGCAGGAGAAGCAGTGAGGCAGGGTGAGGATGGGTGACCAAAGCCAGGGCCCTGGTGATACCTCCCGACTCGCATGGCTGAGTGGCTCCTGCCATGGGAGCCAGCTGTGAACTGCTGGAGTTACCTGAGAGGCCTGGCATTTCTCAGCTCCAGGACAGACAGGGCATGGAAACTGCTGCACCCAGCGCTTACTGAATTACTCCCTGTGGCATTACCAGCTGACACTTGTTGGTGAAGCCATCGCCCCATGCTTTGGGTCACTCAGATGCAAGATGAGCAAGAGTAGTGCCTTTCTTCTGATAGAGTTCTGAGGTGCAGCTGCTTTGCCCTGGGGAATAGAGCATAGCTTCTGAGACAAGCGAGTGCTGTGCAAAGCAAAAGGTGAAAATACCATTGCTCCGTGGCTTCCCAAGGACTGTCTTGCCCCACCTAGGGGTGAAAGATGTGCTGAACGCTATCACACATGATAGCTGCAGCAGTGGAGGCTCAGCTGATGTGTGGGATGGGTGTAGACAGACCCACAAACTGGTTTGCCTGGAACTCATTCATCACTCTTTCTGTGTCTTAGATGTGGCTGGTTCCCTGAAGCTTACGTCAAGCCTCTGGAGGATGCGAGGGACATGGAGGAGCCGCCTGTCAGGTAAGAGGAGGGCAGTTGGCCAGCAAGAAAACGAAGTGCCTGCCACCTCGTAAGTCTTTCATACTAGCAGGGTGCCTGTTTCAGGTGCAGGCTGCATAATTTCTCCAAAGATGTCTCTGTGGCTGGCACCTGTGCTGCTCCCCATTCCTTGCTCTTTGGCTCTCCTCTCACTGTTTTCCCTTCTTGCTCAGGTCTTTCCCACTCCGGAGCAGTCACAGTATGGATGACATCTTGGACCATCCCAGCGTTTCTTCCTCTAGCTGGTCTGCTGCTGCCCAAGCTGCTGTGCCAAACCCACCTCCTGCACCGGTGGGTGCCGGCAGTCACCAGAGTGGGCCAGTGACATCAGGTGGTACGAAGGTGAGTGCAGGAGGGCTGACTGATATAAGTGGAGGGAGGTACATCCTTCCAATGGTACTGGCTTCCATCCTTTTCTGCAGTGAGAAGGAAAAACGCTTATGATGTTGACATGTGCCCTCTTCCCTTGCCGAGATTAGATGGCTTGTTAGCATTGGCCTTTCTCATCCACGACCATGTCCTGGTGTCCCTACAGTCAATTTTGTCCGTGCAGATCCTCAGTGCCTGGATTTCCTCTTCCAGGGACTTTGTGCTCCTGCCCTTCTCATTTTTCTCTGTTTTTTGCTCACCAGGGCCCCTTCAGTTCAGTCCTTTTCTCCATGACTTCCCAGCCTGATTTCTGGTGGCTCCGGGGCAGCACCTCTTTCTGCTAATAGTAGGACCATGGAGTGATCAGGCTGGGCTGGGGGTGGCTTACCAGCTGACAGAGATGCCATCCTTCTTCTCCCTTCAGTGAATGGAGAACAGTTTCATTGGTCCTCTTCCAAATTTGAGCAAGGCTTGAAGCTGGAATAGGCAGAGAACTGAGGGTAAAGGCTGAGAGCACAGCCATTTTGGAGAGTCTTAGAACAAGGAATTTTCAACTCATAGCTCACAGATGGCAAGTTGGGAATTAAACTCTCCATTGTAACATTGCTTCCAGTTATGAGGAATTGACTGGTGAAAATAGTCAAAGTTAAAGTGGAGGACAGTTGAAAATGAGGACCTCTGGTTGGAGAGGGAAGAATGGTGCTGCCTGCAAGGCTAGGAAACCTCATTTCTAGTCACTGGTTCTAGGCAGTGTGAAGTTGTAGGAAACTGGATGGCTCAAAAGACTGGAACGCATTTAGTTAGGCTTTCATTTTCCCTTTCATGACCTGTTCCATGGTTTCAGGAAGCCTCAGGCTGCACAGCACAGAGGGGAATGGGCTCTAAATTCTATGGCCTCTGGGTTACTGATTTCCATCCATCTCCAAGGCTAGAGTATAGGGATAGACCTGAGATTGAACAATGACGTATGTGGAGCATTTAAATTTTGGTGGCAAAACAACTGAACCTCATTAGAAGTTTGGAAAGACTCAGCCTTGCTCTAAACTTCTGCCCCAAATATCCTCCAGCAGCAAATAAATGCTTGTTGCTATTCCCAGTTGGAATACAGAGCTTTCTTGTCTGCCACCAGCTACAGAAAGTGGTGTGCATTAGCAGGCCATCACAGTTGTCACTGATCCTTCATCATCTACTGGCCAAGGATAAGGGTCACAGGACCCGGCTCTGTCTTTCTCCTTCAGGTTGGTTCACATTTAAACAATACATATGTAGGGCAGGGTTACCAGCACTCTTGCATTCTCCTGCAGGTGCAGGGAGCGTGTGAGGACTCTGACAACGAGCTCTTTGCTAGAGTGGGTGGGCAACATGAGGGGGCATCTCTGGCTGTGCTGGCAGGGTGGAATGTAGACCGGACTGGCCCTGTTTGCTGTGCTCTTCAGACATGACACTTAGGGGATCTGAGGCATCTCCCTTCTTCCTCAAAACAAAGGGAGGTGTCCTAGGGGAACAGGGAACCTGTGGTGTAGAGACAACCAACCACCACAGGTAATATGCAACATTTGAATGAATAAGGAGTCAGAGCCCTGTTAGTAGGGCTTGGGCTCTTAATTCACTCAAGCTTTTTGCAAAATCTTCTTTCAAGTGTGCAGTGTCCCCTGATCCACTTTTGTCTCTCCATTCCCTCCCCCACTCCAGATAACTCACAGTTGCCTTTCTTTTCACTGCAGAAACCAGGAGTATTTGACCAGCCACCTGAACTCTTCCCAAGGTAAGAGTGAAACATAGGGCTGCACTCTGGAACCACCAGAAAGAATGGTATTATTACAGTGCTATTACTATAGAAGACTTAACAGCTCTTGCTTGGTCATCAGCTCTCCAGCATGGTCTTTCCAGACCATTTTGCTTGATGTGACCTGTCTCCTTTTCCCTTTCAGAGGTACCAACCCCTTTGCCACAGTCAAGCTACGTCCCACGATCACCAACGATCGCTCTGCACCCATTATCCGATGAAGTGGTCATGCAGGGAAGAGGAAGGCATAGGAGTGACGGGCTGCAACCCCTATTGGGCAGTGACCTCATGCTACTGCTCACAGAACGACCTCTCTCCCTCCCTTCCCTCTGGGACATGAGGATCTGTCTCATGGCTGTCTGGCATGCTGTAGCCAACAGCAGGCCCTCTTTGGATTGCCCTCCACCCCTGTGTGATGTTGTTGTGCTTGAGTGGGAGAAGCCTGGTGATGGTGGCCTGAGGGGTGGTGGTGGGGAAATTCTGATGGTCTGGGAGAAGTACACTTGCCAGATTTTGCTGCTGGAAAAATGAATCCCAGAGGGAGGTGGCTGCCACAAAGCTGCCAGTGATGGGACTTGGCTGAAGGGCTCTTGGCCCCTTTGTCAGCCATGTTGGTTTCAGCCCCTCTTCACCACTAGCTGACCCCTTCCCTGGCCAGTCAGCTCCTGGGCACAGGGAAGGAGGTGATGGAGCCCAGTGTCACTGTCCTACCCTTCCACCAGTTGTCCTGTGGAGAAAACATTTTGAAATAAAACAAACCATGCTGCTTCCATAGCTGTTCCAGCAGCCAGGCCTTTGCTGTGCTCAGAGGGCATGGAGAGGAGGACGTGGCTCCCCTAACAGCCAGGGGATGGGGGCTGCTTGACCCTCTGCCAGGCCTCACCAGCCAGCCCTGGCTCTGCTGTCACTGGAGGGCAGCACAACCCTGCTTCCTGGTCCCCTCAGCGCCTGGTAGGCCTCAGGCTGGAGGATAAGGCCTGGCGGCCATCTTCTTAGACCCCGCCATCCCGGCCCTGTAACTGGGCTGCCCTCCCTCCCAGGAAGGGAGCGCAAGCAGCCCAGGCCTGAGCCGATTAACCTTATTAATAGAAATTAAACCCTGGCTGCGAGCGCTGCCAAGACCTGCGGGCCCCGCATGTGCCTCCTTCCCCACTGATGGGGCACAGGGACTAAGAGGCTTGGGAGGATTAACGTGTGGGCCCCAAAACCCTGCCCTCGAGCCTGCAGGGGAATGGGCTCCCCTGTGTGTGGCTGGGAATCATGGTGGCAATCGAATGGCACCCATGTAGGGGTTTTGTTTTGGGGAGGATGCTGAGGGTGGGATGGATGTCCCAGCAGCTCTTCCAGCCATGGACGATGGCAATCCCTCAGCTGCTCCACCTGATCTTCACTCTCTGCTGGGCATGTGCCCCTTGGCTTTGCCCCAGTCCAGAGCATGGAAGAGGTAGTGGGCACCTGGGGGCACCCATCTCCTGTTTTGCTCCTCATTGAAACATGGATCTCTGCTATGTTCTCCCCCTGCACCCAGTGTCCTGCTCAGCCCATCACAGCACTCCTCTTCCTCCTTTGTCCCCTCCCAACCTGCCCAGTTCTGCTGGGAGATCAGTGAGGAGCCCCTTGGCAGGCTATGGGATTACTGTGGGATTCGGGCTGCGACAGGCAGCTTCCTCCCTATTGGCTGGAAAAGCCTCTTAAAAGTGGAGAAGTGCGTACTGCACGCTCAGCACCTGCTGGTCTTGATCAACCTGAAGCCATAATCAGCCACTGACCCACATCCACACTGCCTGCATCCACCCAGAGGAGGCAAGGTGGTCCCTTGCGTGGGGCATCCCTTCTGCAGAGGGTGGCATTGGAGCTGGAGGAAAGCAGGCTGAAAGGGGGATTAGCTCTGCAGTGAGGACGTGGCTGCTGAAGAAAGTAGCAGGGCACAAGAGACTCCTGCAGCTGTCACCCTGTGCCCTGCTGACGGCGTGCCCACCATGGAACGAAGAACCTGCGGGGCCATCTGACCGGGCACACTCGTCCAGAGCCAGGGAGTACCAGTTGGACTGACCTGCTCGGTCTCTGGGGTCACTGGCACTCATCGCTTCATTGCACAGGTCAGTGATACAGAGGGGTGCTCGCATCTGAGCACACATTACAGCTTCTGAAGGCCTGTACTCATTTCACTCTTTAGTGAAAGCTTTCCCATGGTGGTTTTTGTAGGCTACTGGCAAAAACTGTGGCCTTTTGCATTTATTAAACCCTTCCCAGCCTATCCAAGAGACATCCTCATATCTGTGTGCACGCTCCTGGATGCTGGTAGTGGTGCAGCTTTCCTGGTACAATGGGGTTTTTTTGCAGTGGCCTTCACCTGGTCAGGGGTTGGTAACTTCTGGTGCTGGTGCAAGTCTCCTGACCTGGAGCTAGACCTCTCCAGCTGCAGCTAGACCCGTGGCAGTGCTCACTATGGGCCTACCTGCATGCGATGCCCAGGGCAAGTGCTGCTGCCTGTGCTGATGAGCTTTAGTGTAGGGTATTTTTACCCATGAATAAAGCTCCTTAACTGTGGAGAAAATAATAGCAAGCTGTAGCGTATGCAGAGGCAGGTACAGGGTACATGGTGTGACCACCATGTGCAGCGGTGAGCAGAGGAGCCCGCGTGCGCACCGGGGCGTTATGATTGAGACAGCTCTGAACCGCCTGCTCAGAGCTGGGATAAAGCTCCAGCAGAGCTGTGCTGCAGCACGTTGGCTTGGAGGGAGCTCCACGTGTGAGCTGCTCAGCTGCACCTCATCTTTGTCGGTCAGCATAGAGCTGCAGCCAGGTAAATGCTCTTTCATACCTTGTTGTATAGGTGTGTTGTGCCATGGAAGGGGCTGCTGCAGGACCCATCCAGCCCAGGCTCAAGCAGTACCCGTGGATATTTGTCTAATGTGCTCAGATGCTGTTGATTCATCACTAACAGGTGATGCTGTGGAAATCTCTGAAATGATCCCACAGATGGACAAATGTTTTCTTGCTGGGAAGATGAAATGCAAAGGGTCTAATTGATTGACTTGATTTGCGGCACAGGACAGGAGCAAGAAGAGTGAGGCTGCAAGAGGGGCTCAGGCAAAAAGGGTTGGGATATGCTTGGTGGCAGCCGCTCTTATTTGAGGTGCAGTGGATGTAGTGGTGGTTGAGGACAGCACTGATGAGCCATTGCACTTTTGCAATGGGTCAACTTTTGCTTGGCTGTAACCAGGTTGGATTAGGAGAGGGGGAAGGACAGGTAAGGGCTGAAGCTGAGTTTAGTGGGCAATACTGATGGTGGGTGGATAGTTGGACTAGATAATCTTGGAGGACTTTTCCAACCATAATGAGTTGATGGGGCTGTGGGGCTGTGCTCAGTCTGATTGTGCTGGTTCCAGTGATCAGAATACCACCAGAAAGGGGTGAGGAGAAGGTATGTGTGTTTGTAGAGTGTGTAATTAACTTTTTCATGCTAGCAATGAGTCTTTTCTTTTTTTTGCAGGCTGGTCTCAATTCATGCCTCTGCCCATTGACACAGTCCCTGAGAGTTATTAGGGTATTGCCACCTGCAAGAGCTGCCTCAGTCCTCCCCTTTTTTGTGGCTGATGGGGTCCTGAAGGTTGGGACTGCTGTGCTGCAGTGTACTGTGGCTGTGGCAGACACTGGGTGCTGGCATAAACAAACCCCAGGAGGAGGAAGGAGGGAGACCACTGGGGTGGCTGATGACTCTTAATCCACCTTAACTTCTGCAGGTTAGCCTTGGTCAGATGCCTGATTAAAGCCATCAGCCAAGACCATTTGGTGTCATTTTGTGTGCTGACACCTTCTGATACTACTGGGGAGTAGCAAATCAAAGATCAGTGATAACTTTGCATGCAGGTGTGAAAATAAGCTCTGATGCTGAAGAAACTGAGGTAGTGCTTGGTGTTGGAAGGGGTATGGCAGAAACTCAGTACCTAGGGGAGAAATGAGAAATACATTCTTACAGCAGCCAACTGGAGCAAAATTCTTGTGCAGCTTAGGAGTCCTGAGAGCAACTCACAAGACATATCCTCTAATTCCCTCCTTCTCCCCCCCTTTGACTTTGTTGTGGCCCCTCTGGATAGGTATGGAGCCCTAATCTCTCTGGCACGCAAATAACCACTGCCACAGGTTTGCCATGCTCTCAACCTTCACCCATTTTCCAGGTGTGGTCTCTTGTAGCAGGGAAAGGAACATGAGGGCTGTATACGGAGGACATGGAGGGAGACCTTGTAGTAAATGTTTGCCTGCTATGCTTTTCTCTTGCAGAATCTGCAGATCTCTTGCTGTCTCCCTGTGTCACCCTACCTCCTCCCGGCCTGCCTTTCCCCACCCAGGCTAGACAATGGGGAGAGCTGACCCAGAGGAAGGGCAGCTCCCAGCTCCTGTGAAGCCCCCAGATGGTGGCTGGGGCTGGATCGTTCTCTTTGGCTGCTTTGTGATCACTGGCTTCTCCTATGCCTTCCCGAAAGCTGTCAGTGTCTACTTCAAGGAGCTCATGAAAGATTTCCATGTGGGCTACAGTGACACGGCCTGGATCTCGTCTATCATGCTGGCCATGCTCTATGGAACAGGTGATGCTTGGATATAACTCTCCCTACCCAACCTGTGCCTCCTCTGCCCTTACAGAGTTCCAAACCATGTCCCTATGAGCACACTCAATGGCCTCATCAGGAACCAGTGTGCTGAAGACAGTTCTCTTGCTGCATTCATCTAGATGTGTGGTACACTTCATGTCTCTATCATCTCCTTTGCCCCAGGAGATCTCTGGGGTCACCCTGCTGTCCATGATGTTTGCTGAAGCACCAAGTCCTTTATTGTTCCCAGAGAACAGGGAGCTGAAAGCAGGGCATGGCAAAGATCTCCACACCAGGACTTCCATCCCTTGGCCAGGGCCAGGGACTGTGTAGCTAAACAGCCAAGCAGTAATCTCTGCCGTTAGAGTTTCATCTTCCCCAGTGTCCTGTTTGGGCACACTGCCCCTTCCCACATGTCCTGTCTATCTTCTCCTTCTGAAATCCTACTCTATCTTCTCTGCTTCCTCCCAGGACCAGTATGCAGCATCATGGTGAACCAGTTTGGCTGCCGGCCTGTGATGCTCATTGGAGGTCTGCTAGCTTCCTCTGGGATGATTCTGGCATCTTTTACCACCAACATCATTGAGCTTTATCTGACAGCTGGTGTGCTGACAGGTGAGAACCCCAGGAATAGGGGGGCACACCGATGGAAGAGCCAAGAGTGCACTGTATCGCCCTTTAGCATTGCCATGTCTGGCATCAGGTCACCTCTCAAACTATTTACACGTGCTCACAGGAGGCATCTAGTCTTGAATGTTGCACTGTAGGAGGTTTATCTGCTGAATGTAAACAGTCAGGAGAGAGGGACAGAAGAAAGGCAATCAAAGCCCAGTGATCACGGCAGTCGGAGTGGCAAGAATATATAGTGGTATTGGGACAAAGATCCTGTTTAAGGCAGAGATCATGTCTACATGTGGTCACAGATATTAGATTCAAATACAGTTCCAATAGACAGGCTGTTAGCCCATCTTTTCCAGTGGAGAAGAGGCTTGTGGGGAAGGACTTCAGGACTAGGGCAGTTTAGGGTGGGTTTTTGCTTGTTGTAAGACATGTCTCACCTCCTTGCACTCCGTCCCTCTCTCCCGGCTCTCACCCTCTCATAGGTCTGGGTATGGCGTTGAACTTCCAGCCCTCACTGATCATGCTGGGCACCTACTTTGACAAACGTCGGCCTCTTGCCAATGGACTGGCTGCTGCCGGGAGCCCTGTCTTCCTTTCCTCCCTCTCTCCATTGGGGCAAGTGCTGCTGGAGAAGTTTGGTTGGCGAGGAGGGTTCCTCATCATGGGGGGCCTTCTACTCAACTGCTGCACTTGTGGGGCAGTCATGAGACCCCTGGATACAGGCATGAAGAGGAAAATGGAGAAAGTTCAGGACAAATATGAAGCCAAGGAGATGCTGCCCATGGGAGGCAAGTCAGAGGAGGGCATCAGCACCACTGATGGAACCAAGAAAGCCAAGAAAGCCAAAAAGAAGCCCAAGAAAGGAAAGAAGCTGTTGGATTTCAGCATCTTTTCCAACCGAGGCTTCATCATTTACACTATCTCAAAGTTCATCCTGGTCTTGGGTCTCTTCGTGCCCCCCATCTTGCTGGTCAACTACGCCAAGGACACAGGAGTACCAGACACAGAGGCCGCATTCTTGCTCTCCATCATCGGTTTCATCGACATCTTTGCCCGGCCAGCGTGTGGCATGGTGGCAGGCTTGAAGTGGGTCCGCCCTCACGTGGCATACCTGTTCAGCTTCTCTATGCTCTTCAACGGCTTGACAGACATCTGCAGTGCCAGGGCTAGCAATTACACGGGGCTGGTCATCTTCTGTGTCTTTTTCGGCATTTCTTACGGCATGGTAGGGGCTCTGCAGTTCGAGGTGCTGATGGCCATCGTTGGCTCCCAGAAGTTCTCCAGTGCCATCGGGCTGGTCCTACTTATCGAGGCTTTTGCTGTGCTCATTGGTCCACCCTCTGCAGGTAGGTCTTGTGCTGCAAAATGCAGGTGGTTAGTTTTGCTGCCATCCCACAGTATTGTTGGTATTGGATGTGGTCACAGTCCTTGAATAAAGGCCTCACTTCTCAATTTCAAAGTTCCCCTGAAAGCTCTCTGAAGTGAGAGCTCCTGGTCTGCCTTCATGCACTGCAGCTGAGCCAGGGAAGAAAATGGTAAGTGATATTTCCTTCTGCTTTCCTGAGAGATCTCAGCAATGGCAGGCATACAGAATGGCACGACATCTAGAGTCCCTCAGTCCTCATCGGTGACACTTCTCCCTCTTTCATGCTGGGATCCATGTTTCTGTCTTCACTGTGAACGCTGCATCAAATCATGTTGTGGTTAGGGTCAGGCACATTTTGCAAGCAATCCCGTGAGAGTCTTCAGGGGGACAAGATTATTTCAAATTCTCCTTGATGTCTGTGGCATTTTGATTGATGCTGTGAATGGTGATTTCAACTTGCATTAGCCCCAGCCCAAGGTACCAGCATGTTGGTGTCAATCAAGGCTGCCAAAACGGTCTGTATAGCCACATGAAGCATTTGCTGTTACAGTGTTTTCCATGCTGGCCTGCCCTCTTACATGTTATTTGACAGAGTTTAAGGTCAAATGGTTTCTTGTATAGAACAGGGTGTAGGAGACTACTGTGGATGAAATTTCTCCAGGTCAGGAAACTTCAAGAATGACGAGGGGAGTCTGAAGACACTGAGGCAGCAAAGCCAGGACACACAGAGCAGGTAGTGGAGGCTGTATCTTCAAGGCCACCACCCCACACATCAGTCAGTGGTCAAACGACTGTGGGCCATCATGGGGGGTGGGACTCCCTCCTCCGTTCACCTGTGCTTTGGCACTGTGTGAGTACAAGCTGGGACAGAGATGGAGCAGGGTCACTGATGGAGCACAGTCACATGGACTGGGGGGCTCCTATTTCCCCACCCTGGAGGGACTGCTGCAAGATCTGCTTGTATATGAGCTTGAGGGTGCTTGCAAACCCCATAGCTTGGACTTGGCACAGCCGCTTGACTGAAAGAAAGGGCTTGAACAAAGTGTCTTTGTTTGGTGTAATCCTCCTGAGCTGTTTCCCCCTGTATGGGGCTGAGGGGCTCGCTGTAGGATAAGCTGCATACAATCCACACTTGCTGTCCAGTTGGGGTGAAAGGGGCACATTCACCTGCTAAGGAATTCGCTGTTTGTGAATGCAGGGCCGGTTTCATTACAGCCGGGGCCAGGGGTCACATCTGCTGGCAGGAGAATGCAGGACTGGGATGAAGCTTTTGGCCATCACAGCCCCATCTCAGCTTGGCAAATGCTATCTTACAGTGGGATTACAGTGGAACTCTCTTTCCATTGTCAGCCTTGAGACATTTGGGAGAACATAGGATTGTAGAAAGGCTAGGGTTGGAAGGGACCTCAAAGAGCACCTAGTTCCAACCCCCCTGTCATGGACAGGCTGCCAACGACTAGAGCAAGCACTAGATCAGATTGCCCAGGGCCCTATCCAATCTGGCCTTGAATGCCTCCAGGAATAAGACATCCACAGCTTCCATCCACAGCTTCTCTGGCAGTCTGTGCCAGTGCCTCAACACCTTCTCTGTGAAAGAAGAAATAGCTCTTTGGCAGAGGTGTGTGCCCTCCAAGGAAGCCTTGTCCTCAGAGGCTGATCTCATCTTGGCAAGAAGATGGCCCATCACAGCCTGACACCATGATATCAGTGCGTCAGCATTGCTTAGCCTTGTCAGAGCATGGGAAAGCACCAAACCCACACTCTTAAAGTAGTGACCTTGGTGGCACAGCATGACTCCCGGTTGCCCATCTCCTTACCCAGGATAATTTCAGATATCCAGGCTTCCTGCTCTTCCTTTCAGAAATGGGTCCCCAGGTGCTGCCCAGCGGTGCTGGTCTGTCCATCCAGGAATGCTTAGACTGAGGCTAACCTCCTTGTTTCTTCTCCAACCTCCAGGCCGCTTGGTTGACGCCCTCAAGAACTACGAGGTGATCTTCTACTTGGCAGGCTCAGAGGTGGTGCTCTCCGCTCTCTTCCTGGCCATGGCCACCTACTGCTGCCTGAACCGAGGGAAGAAGACACCTCCCCCAGAGAAAAACCCTTCGGCAGGTGGTGGGAGTGACACTGAAGAAGCCGAGTCTGATGTGCAGGAAGCCGAGGAGCATAGCAGCGATAACCACCAGCCAGCCCATGGCACTGACAAGGCCATGGTGGCAGCCAGTGAGGAGGCCAACCATGTGGAGGATGAGCAGAGTGGGGAGGGAGGCAGGTGTCCTGAGGCGGATGGGGAGGTGTTGGCACGAGCTGGCTGCAATGCTGACCAGACAGTGGAGAGGGACAGTTTTTAGCCAGGAAAGAGAAATGGGGATGTAAATTACTGGCCTGGTTTGTGTGTAACTCAGCGTGGGAGTGTAGATGGAATGTGGATTGAAAAAAAGACAAAAGCAAATGTAAGAGATAAAAGGGTGAAAGACTAAGAATAGCTGGTCCTCATGTACATATGTCCACATACCTACACAGAGATATGTCTACTTGTGTCCTGCACCATGCTGGTACAACGCAGGCTCAGTGCAGCCCAACCACCAGAATCTTCTTCCCCCTACCTCCAAACCAGCCCTGAAAAATATATTTTGAAGAGGCTGCGAAGGACTCTCCTTTTCTTTCTGCATTGTCACAATACAGAACACAATTAGAGACTCTTTGTTATCATCTCTGGTATGCTCTGGTCTGGTGTCAGTGTTTCCTTTACGCCATTCCCAGGGTCGGGAATAGCAGGATAGCACAGTCCTGAATGGCACAGCTCTTGGAAGGACCAAGGGCAGCTGCCGTACCTAGTCTGGGCTTGCCTTGCTCCTGGGACACACAAACCAGGGAGTTTGTAATAGTCATGGGAGCAGGCATGCTAGGCAAGCCGGGAATAGGTTTAAGAGATGCTGTAGCTCATAGCTATCACTGGGTCATGTCCTGCTGCAGCCAGCAGCAGCAGGAACCTCAAGCAGGAACCCCTGAGGAGGTACCTCCTCAGGGCACTGCTGAACCAGTGGGAGCACTGGCTGTGATCACCTCCCTCTTGAGCACCTTCAGTGGGCAGTAAAGCTGGGGCGGTGGCACATAATGGCTCTTCCAAGCTGCTACCAAAGCGCAAGAAGGCGACACCTCAAAAGGGCTAATGCCACTAAGCAAGCCCCGCAGCACGGAGCTTTGCTGCCAGGAATAGCAGTGGCAGCTGGGGGTGGGGTTGTCAGTGCAGGTAAACATCCCTGTCCCAAGCACTTATCCACTCAGCAGGAATGGCACAAGATGCGCGCGTGTGTGTTTTCTTTTTTAATAGAGAAAGGCCTCTTACATAACAGAATCAAAGGTAAGGCAGAAAGACAAGCTGCGGCCTCTCGGGTGCCACCAATGAGGGTGGTGGGGCACGTGGCCAGGCAGGCGGGACTCCCCACCCCCTGCCCACAGTGGTGGATTTCTGCATTCAGGGAGGACAACCTTCCCTGGCATGCTTAAACCG
The DNA here is from genome assembly GCF_019238085.1 of Lagopus leucura. Taxonomy (NCBI): domain Eukaryota; kingdom Metazoa; phylum Chordata; class Aves; order Galliformes; family Phasianidae; genus Lagopus; species Lagopus leucura. Next base: position 13,012,141 of record NW_024962335.1, read on the forward strand.
CTCTTAATCTGCTTTGGGACCGGATCTTTTATAAACACCCTTGGCCAAAGCCCTTTCTTCCGGTTAGCCCTGGAGGAACCTCTTACTGCAAGGAGGGATCAAGACCTAAGCAGAACTGGTCTGCAAGGAAGGCAGAGCATGAGACCATCAGACAAGGTGGTCATTCCAGACAGGACTGACTGTTAACTGATGAGTAACAGGTGAAGCCAACAGAACTCACAGAGCTGTTTAAACCTAGCTGGGGCATAGGAACACGATGGAAAGTTTCTCAGGTGTATCTAGCATGAAGAAACCATAATCGATGAGTAAACTACAGTTGCTGGACGAGTGCCAGTTTAAGAACATGACCGACAAGAAGAGATAAAACAGAAATTGGGAGGCAAAACACAAACCCACGTAGGTCTGTGCTTGGTTCTACCATGGCTAATAGCGCTGTCATTAGTTCTAACTGCGAGCAAGTCACATCAATGTATTCAGGTGTTTTTGCTTTTTTTTTTTTTTCCCTTTCTCCTCTCCAAGCCCCCTTAGAAACCTCACAAATCAGACCAAGCACCACAAGAAATGCTGCATGCACAGCCCTGGGAGAACACGCAGCAGCAGCAAGAGTGATTGGAGCCCTGTGGGCATTCAGCCACTGCTCTGCAAACTTGTTCTTCCCACAAAAGGTAAGAGCACTATTTCTGCTCTGCGCAAACAAGCTGCTCCACAGCAACCTGTCCTCCAGACCCTGGTCTTCCTTACCCATCAATGCCACCTTCTAGAAGCAGCTCACAGCTTCCCAGAGGTCCAAGATCCACAGCCTCAAAATAACCACCCTTGTCAGCACCAGGCAGGTCCCTAGAACAACATCCCCTCTGTTTCCCTGTCACCGCTTCACATTTCCCACAAGCCTCCTCCTCTTAAATCTTTTCACAGAGGCAAATAACAGCCCTTAGGCTATGAGAACTTGCTGTAGACTGTGCTGTGAGATAGCCAGCCCTCTTCCTGCCCACTTTCTCTGTGATGGCAACCACCACTGCTGGGTAGTCGCCAGAAGACCTCAGGGGATGGTTTCATGCCAAAATCAGTCTCCTGCAGCCTCTGGTTCTGGCTCAGGCCCTAATGCATCCACTGCTCAATGCACACTGGCTTGTGCCACACAGAAGATTCTTTACTGAAGCACTTGCTTGTGTTTGGGGTCTTATTCAAGCAAGGACGACCATACTCATGAACACAGAGTAAGTTTAAGGGATGCTGCTGAGGCAGAAATGGGTGCCATACTTCTTCTGTACCACTCCCCAGAAGGCTAAAGGTGCTTGTTGTAAGCAGGTTGCAAAAAAAATGCTGCTGGGCTATGTTGCCCTCCACTTTCACACTGTTGACTTTCAGGCAGGTTCCACTGAAGCTTTTTCTGTTCCTCTGAACCACTCCACATTCTGGCACAAAAGAAAGAGGATCAGGGATTTGAGCATCAACTTACCTCTGGTGCAGAAGTTGAGCTATACAGAAAAGCTGGTCCCAAAGCAGCATAAGGACGACACCAGGCTGGTGTTTCCTTGGAAGCCAAGATGCAGAGAAACTGTTACTGCATGGAGGAATGGCCTTGCTACAGCATCTGTAATGTTCTTCAGGAAACCTGAGCATCCCGGCACAGAGACATCTGTGAGTATGAGCGAGGAAAAACTGACCAGCATAAGCAAACACATCTCTAAAGCAAAGCCAGGAACAACAGAAAACAAAACTATCACATTTTTTTTTATTACAGACAACAGTACACTTAGAGTCCATTTACATCCTCCAGGGCAGCTTGCCCATGGACAACTTTCTTCCACGAACCCATGGAGATAACGAGTCTCCAAAAATACAAAAAAAAAAAAAAAAAAGAAGAGAAAACCAAATCAAACTAAACATCTCAATCTTAAATTAATGCCTTTAAATAACTTCTCTCACTACCATTAGAATGTAATGACAGAGAAGTCAAACCCCTGGCCTCTGAGCAGCACACCACTGCCAGCAAGAAGTGTCATCTGGATCTGGGATCTGCCCACAAGGGTGGTGGAAGGAGAAAAGTAAGCTTTACCTTTCCCTCCTTCCCTTGTGCTGGGGAAGGTGCCATTAGCTTCTGGCAGAATGGAATGGGTGGGTAGAGAAGAGAGCAGTATTTTGTATGCTAATCATACTTCACACTCAGAATCACCATGTCTCTGTCACAGGCCTTATTTTCCCCTCTCTGCAGGGATTCCTGCCCCTCCTCACAAGTGTAAGGATAGAGCATCACCTTTGCAGTCCTAAGGTGGGTCCTCATGGCACCTGTACAAGAAAAGGAGTTTGCAGGTCTTACTGCACATCCTCAAGAAGCCCATTTGGTTACTATCCATTGCAAAGAGCAGTATGAGAGAACAAGAGAAAGGAAATGCATGCAGCTTCGCTCTTACTTTCAGGAACCTGACTCAAACACATTAACCTCAGCATCTCTCTGCTGACTGGGAGAACTTTCTGGTCTAGGGTCATCTTTACCACATGTGGCAGAGCTACATATTGGAGGACCCTAACCCCAGGGTATAGCTACGGAGTGTATAGATGGTGCTAGCTGTGCAGGAGCTCGAAAAATATGAAGAGGATAGCAGCCAAGGAAATAGTCTTGTAGATCCTTGCAGCAGTCGACCACCAGCCTCTTCCAGGACAGCTTCTCCCCCAGACCTCATGGCTAGGGGATGAACGCATCACATGTACCACCACTAGTTCTAGACATCAGCTCTGACTTGCTCTTATTTCTTCAGAGTGGTGCTGGAGAGAGTTGGTAGTGATCATCCTAAAAAAAATCCTGTCCCAGAGCTCATGGGATGTGCTCCAGGAAGAAAAGAGAGGAAGACTGAAATAAGCTAAAGCTTGAAGCATGAAGACAGCAAGCAGTGAGGTGAAGAAAACAATGCTGGTGCTTTTTCCAGTGGCACAAGGGAGGACAGGAGGAGACAGTTGTTCCATTTATAGTTATCTCCAAATGTTCAGCAGCCTTCCACATGCCAGAGAAAAATGGTGCATGCTGCACGCTCAGCTGTGCGCATGGAGTCACATGGCGATGTGGGAGGAGATTCTCTTCCCCACAACTCAGTATCCAAGTTGGGCAACAGAACTCTGCAAGGGAAAAAGGAATATCCAGGCAGGCAAGCAAATGAAGAGAGGAATGCAGAGGTCGGTTCCAATCCAACCAGCTACTGCCACCCAGAACAGAGGAGGAATCCCAGGCTGGACAACACAGACAATCATGAAGGATGAATCGCCATGTAAAATACATGTTTTCATAAGTCTGCAAAGTCATTTCCTCCGTGCCATACTGGCACATTCAGGCATCATCAATGAGCTTTTCACCATTTGCATCCTCCTTCCCACTACTCTCTCTCTCACTTCCTTCTCCTTCTTCTTCTTCTGCCCCGTCTGTGTACGTGTCCTTCTGCCCATAGTTCAGAGTAGTGCGGGCAAGGTCCACCTCAATGGGAAAGACGTCTGCGTCTCGGAGCACAGCATAGCAGTCGTCATAGTACTTGGACATTGTGGAGACAAAACGCTGGAGCTGGAACACGATGTCCTGCACTGCAATGGAAACACGGTGGGAACAAATCAGGTGAAACCCCTTCCCAAATGGTGCCAAGGCTGTGATCAAGACTCCCTCACCAGCAGGTGATAAAGACTCCCACTCGTTAGTCCCATGTGGTGCCTGAGCACAGATACCTCAGGTGTAGTCGACCATAGAACCACCAGGTTTGGAAAAGATTTCCAAGGTCATCCAGTCCAACCATTCACCTACCACCAGTATTTCCCCACTAAAACATGTCTCCCTTAGTACAACACATAAACATTTCTGGAACACCTCCAGGTGACTCCATCACCACCCTGGGCAGCCTGTGCCAGAGCCTATCCACTCCTTCAAGGAACAAATTTTTCCTAACATCCACCCTGAATCTCCCTTCCCTGGTCAACTCGAGGCCAGGACAGAAGACCCAAGAACAAAGGGTTCTTCAGCATAGACCATTAAGATGAATGAGGAGCACGAAGCCTGAAGGCTACAAATGCCTCACATATGCCTGAGCCTTCCAGGTGCTGGACACAGCAGTGGTACTCACCATGTTTCTGGTCTAGGAGCTCTATTTTCTCTAGCACATCTTTCCTCATCTTGGCAAAACGTGTGCGAGCCTCCTGGCGGCAACGCAGGATAAGGCGGTACTCGTAGTTCCCAGTGCTGACTCGGTAGAGGGGCTCACCCAGAGCCTGCCAAAACACAGCACCATTTCAGAGACTCCCACAGCACTGCCTGAACACACGGTTTGCATACCCATACAGACTTGCAGTGAGCTCGGGTATTACAGCCCTCTCAGGAACTGCAGTCAAGAAGCATGAAAGACTGTGAACGCAGCCACAACAGCAAGCTGGCAGTCATCGTGGCCATTCTCAAGACCAAATATGCACCAGCCACAGTAAAGAAGGGTGCCACTATAAAACAAAGAAAACAGAACAGGCACCTTCCGAGTCAGCATAGAGAAGTGGAAGGGCTTCGTGACTGAACTATTATGACAGATACCATAAAAAAGCAAGCCTAGGGCCTGAGGGATGTATTAATTTACATTAATCACACAGCAAACTCTGAGCTTCGGTGCAAGTTGTATTCTGTACGGACTGCATCATGTGGTGTATGTCTCTACAGGGAATTCTGTGCTTTCTACAACCATCCCATCACAACATTTGATCCATTAGGGATGGGCCCACACACACTGTTCCACAAAATAGTTTGGAGGGAAAGGTGTTAGGTTTGTCAACTAAACAACATTCTTCACTTGCACTTGCAAATCTAACATAAAAATCCATGTTACTGAGTATGGCTTCATAATGCACACTACATATGCCAAAACCCAGAGATGTTACTCTGCTGACCAAGACTGGGACTCTTCCCTTCCCAACTAGCACCAGGGCTGTAATTAAAAGCTGTGTTAGGAAAGTTTTATTCATTCCTGCCATGGCAATGTAGGAATCACAATAAAAATCAAATCCCTCCTCTGAAAAAAATGCCTAGAATAAAACAGATCTTGCTTTTATGCAGGGAAACTGGGCATGTGGGGAGCACTTTTAGCTATCTTAAACAGAGCTGCTAAGGATGACAGATGTGAAAGTTTAAAACAGGCAGCAAACTGTTACTGGAGAATGTCAATGGGGGTTGGTTTTGGTTTGGCTTTTTTTTTTTGAAGCCTTCTGGCTTCACATTACTTATTTTTAGGAAAAAAAATATTCTTAAAAGAGATCCTTTAATCCATTTCTTCAATAACAAATGGAGCTTTCATATGCATTTTTTTTTGCTGAGAAGCTAACCCTCCATTTCTCAGAAGCAAGATTTAATTAGAATTAATGGTAAGCTGTGCACTAGACACAAATGGAATCTGTGAAGATAACACCTTAAACCTTCTTACACAAGCTAATATTACTTAAACACCAAGAGAGGCAACCACCGTGCACAGAGGCAGATAAGAGGACTGCTCCCTCTAGTATCCCACAGCATCCATGAGAGCTATGTCAGTTTCCTAGGTAGTGTTTAAGGATTTCCAGGTTCTAATATGATAAGAACAAATGGATGCAGCTCTTAGGATGTATTTGCTAGTGTGCCTGTGCATATCCAATTACAAGGCAGTGTGCACACAATCTACAGTAACAGAGAACGCAGTTTGCTATGCCACAGTACTCACAATGCAGCTGTATTCTTCATCATCCATCTCTTTGACTTTCAGGCAGTAAGACTTCACGGGATTTAAGAAAGAAAAAAAGCAGATAAGGGAATATTGAGGATTAGAAGCAATTCGACCACCGCTCACAGCCACAGAGTTGTATCATTTCAAGCCCTCCTTCAATTGCTGCAGCTAGGGATGGTGGGGAAAGCGCAGTGGGATCAGAGCAGATTCAGCACCCCAGGTGAAAAGAAGAAGTTTAAAGAAAACGGTGGGGGAGGGAGAAGGGTCTTATTTACATGAAGTATTTGCTCCTGTAATACCAGTATAATCCAGTAGGAGAAAAATCCTGCATTCAACTACTGTTTGGGAAAACACATCGCTGGGAAACCATGTGCAAAGTGTAAATAAGGAAGAGAAAAAAAGATGAGCTGTGGGAAGGATTGATGTGGGAAGAGAAGTTGCCATTTTCACTTGCCTTAGGGTGCAGTTCCAAATATTTCCCTCAGCTGATAAAAGCAAACAGATTACGACAGTTACAGAAAAGATGCAGTACACAACCCTACACTATTTTTGTTTTTTGGTGTAGAAAACAGGGTGTGAGTAGAATGGAAAAGGAAGAAGAAACAACAAACCATGGTCTAAACGAACGCAAACATAATTTGACAGCTGTCCAATTTGACTGAAGAAATACAGCCCCAAACTGGCTCCAAAACAGGGACTCTGGGACTGTAGAGCTATTCAGGGGTGTTCAGGAACACAAACTCAACCAGAATTCTTTACAAATGAATATGGAAATTAATTTGGTCAGATGGAAAGTAAGTCATCTGGATTCCGAGACACCCATTTTATTGGTGAGAACTGTGAGATCAAAAGGAGATGTTTGAATCAGAGCTATCTGTCAATAGACAAAGAACTGGGGGAGACAAAAGAAAGCCTTCTCATGTTAACCATGGAAGGATGCACACGTGATCGTGCAGACTGCATGTGATTCTCAGCCTACGATTCTAGAAAACGTAACTTCAACCAGCTTTAAAAAACTAAGAGCAGCTCACCAAATATTCAAACTTGACATCCAGGTATTTTTTGATGGTCAGCCTTGTGTCAGGAATGGCTTTATTCAGATACGTGTTCAAGTCGGTCAGCATCTGCAAGGGAAACATCCTGTTGCCAAACCTAAGTTTAAAAAGCATGACTACAATTCATGAAGTCCAACCTTCTAATGGGCACAGGTCATGAGACTGTCTCGAGTTAACTCTTCTTTGAACTAGAACACATTGGAAAAAGAATGTTTGATCTTGATTCAGAATTGTCATCGTTAGAAGACCATTACAGTTGCTAGTAAGTGGTTCCAATGCTAGAAAGGCACGCCTCGCTTCTAGTTTCTATTTGTCTGCTTTTAATTCAACTTGTTTCTTCTGTAATTAGCCCTGGAAATTGCTCTCCCAGACTCACAGATGAACTAACCAAGACTGTCCATGCAATACAGCACCTAAAGTAATGCTCAAATCAATATTTAATATCCTGTTTGCTAATGAAAATGAATGGATATCCCGACGGCTCACTCAAATTTGCTAAGCTCTCTTAAATGTAGTGACGTCTCTTAGTTATGGATACCAATACCAGGGAAAGGACTCCAGGGACTACACTGATCAAACCACCCTCCCAGCCCCAGTAGACAACAAGAGGCATGTACTCATGGGCAGAAGTCAAAGGGACAAGTCTGACATATTCCCTGCTTTAACTCTTTCGTTATTTATGAAGAGTTCTCTGAAGGAAAGCAACGACAGCCCTTCCCACAACAACTGATCTTTACGATAATACCTTCAAATACAGTCATCTGTCTTTCCAGACACCCTCCTTCTCCAGACCCTTTACTGGTACGGTTAAATTCTTTACCGGCTTAATCGTTTTCAGAAGGTGAATCCCAAACTTCTCAATGTTGCGATGGGCATCAGCAAATTTCACAAAAGCTTCACTGGCAGCTGGTTGAGGCTCCCGGACACCAATGACAGAAAAAACGTCTCCAAATGCTGGACGAGGGTAATAAATGCAAACAAATGGTAGAAGGGGTTGGCCCTGGAGAAGAATCACGCTTCCAATGCTGCAACTCCTTCCCAAAACCTTGCACTTAGCTGAGAGATGATGCTACGTATAACAGACTAGAGGTTGGCAGGGCATTTCTTCAATGTTTTGAGTGAAACACAGGCACTGTGTTAGCACCATGACTGCTAACACCAGGAGGACAGCCCTCCCCTTTCGTTTCTGCAACACTGTTTTCTTTGGGTGAAGGAATCACACCTTGAAGTATCAACTAAAACTCCTGAAACTGGAAGTTAAGGGCTTGTGCTCCCTTTGCTCACTTGTTACCTCTGTGCGTCTGGGAGAGCTCAAAGAAAGCTCTGAGAAGACTCTTGGTGTGTTCTGTCAAGCCTGTAATGGAAGACAGAAAAAGACATTTAAGTCATTTCACTGAAACATAATGTAGGCCTCTTTCCTCCCCACACAGTACCTGATGAAAGACACAGCTTACCTTTGTACAGTTCTGCAGTCCTCTCCAGCTCCTCTAATCTCTTCACCAATCCATCTAAATGTAAACAAGAATCAGGATGTTGAATTACAATAGTCAAATCCAGGACCTGGTTTAAGGCATGTCTGACTGGAAAACCACCAGCTTCCTATCTTTGGTTCAAACTTCTCTCACATCCAAAGCCTGTCCTATAGTCTAACATGGGAAGATTTTAAATTAACTGCAAACTGGTTTTACAGTGTGAGGTCACTGTCTATCAGCATTCATTACACGGGTTCCCACTAGAAATTAAATTGATCTTAGTTATCATTTAAATGGCCCCAAGGATATAATACACATCACCCATGAAGAGGCAATCACAACAACGAGGTATAGAAGGAAAGAACTGTGAAGTACTGAAGTGGGACATGTTAGTAATTATAAAAAAGGTGGTAAGCACAGGAAGGCAAGTGTTCCCTTATGAAAATGCCCTTGTGGGTGATACTCACCATTGCAAAGGATGGCTCGGCTTAACCCCAGGGCATCTGCTGTCCCTGAGCTCATGTTCTCCACCAGTCGATGCTTTACCTTCTTCAATACTAAAAGCCAAAAGAGAATGGCAAACCAGGATCAGGGTCATTTCTACAGGCATGAAAAGCACATTAGCACATTTCATCCATTTCTCAGATGCTGAATAAACTCACTAGCCCCAGTTTAACTTACTATTGAGCTAGTGAGCAGCCGAATACCACAGAAACTTCAGTCCAGCTGCTGTGTGGAGCACATCACTTACCTTGTCCATCTGTTCTGTTCTCACATCCTATATGCGTAAATCAGTAGAGGTCCAGCACTTCCTTTGGAAGGCTATGGCAATAAATCTCATTATAAGCTACCTATCATTGTATTTGTAATTGAATTTGCTGCACTACTTCAACTGAAGTTAGGATAAGAGGCTGAAAGCAAGGTGAGTAGGATTTAATGCTCAAAATTATTTTTGCCCACTGACATCTTATTTGAACTCTTTTGAGACCCAGTGATGACATTCGTTTCTCTCTTTGGTGGCCATACTCTGCAAATTATGCCCTTTTCAGCACCAGATGACTCAGCTACATTTATTTAGGGGCAAACTGGCAGGAATGTCAAGCACCTGCAGCTCCTAAGAATGTCAGCTGCAGCCTCAGTGTCCAAGATCTCTGGAAAATATTCCATACTCTTACTGCTCTTCTGTTTCACCAGAAATCCATGCAAGTTCTTATCATTTCCTGGAATCCTCATCTATTCACTGGGACATTAAATTAACCACCATTAAGAGAAATGAAAGTAACAACAGTACAGTATTCTTTTAGGAACATGAAAAATGCAGACCACATAGAAGAGACAACTGTATGGGCATAGTTCAAAACAGATACTTCATTCTAGAAACAAATCCTCTCCTTTTTCCTGTAAAACATATGACTGTACAAACCAGTGTAGACAGGTACTTCATCACAGTTCTAAAAACTGAGGAACAGAACTCAGTGTCTTTCAACAGACATTTCAGCATACAGCTGAAAAATCTCAACAGGTCAGCATAATGCACACAGTAAAAATAAACAGATCAAATGACTATCTAATTGAGTTTTGCTATCATTGCTCAATGCAACACAGAAAGGAAACCATGCTGCAGCAACAGCCAAGCCTTGATTTAATTCTCAAGACTACTTCATAAAGGCAAGGAAGGATTTTTTCTAAACCTCTTATTCTCTTTGACAGTTTCAATTTGAAAATGTTTGAGCTAGGAGGAAGAATGGAAAGAGAACAGTACTTCAGTTTCACCTGTGACCAATCTTTCAGCCCTCCATGTTGCTTTAACACTGTAGGGAGACAGAAATCACTACATCTTACCGATATCCAAAGACTTGCCCTGCTTTGGGTCAGCCTGAAGTTTGTTGTAGTGAATTGTCACTTCTCCCTGTAGGAAAAGCAAATTCAAAGCTGCTGCGCTGGAAGCAAGTGACTGCAGCTTTCCTTCACTGATGGATAATACAGTGTAAACGACGACCCAGAAGCTCCCCCTCCTACCTCTCACCTTTACCATCTGTATCATCTTGGCAACTTCCACTTTGGTCTTCCCTTTGACAGACTTGCCATTGACCCCTGTGATTTCATCGCCCGCTGCCACGGTCCCATCTAAGGCTGCTGGAGTGTTATCAAACACCTAGAGAAGGGGAGAAAAAGCACAAGCAGTCTGGAATCAGAAGAATGAAAAAGAACGGTGCAGGGCTGAAGAACAAACACCTGGCAGCTATACTTCTCCCACTTAACTTGGTTGTATCTACGTACAGTTCATAGTGAAGCATCAGTTTTTCTCCTAATTCTGAGGTGGGATGATCACCTTGCTCTCTCAGGAACTTTTTGTCTTCAAGACACGCCTTTTCATGCACAGGACTTAGAAGTGTCAACACTGTTCCCCTCTGAATTCTAACATGCTCTCCAAGAAGAATAATCTCAGAAGTCTTCATGTTATTCTTCCATGCATACTAGATGCTGGGCTAAGGAAATCTTATTTACTGTGAAGTGAAATATCTCAAACTTTGAGAGAAACAAATAGCACGGGGCTCTCCGTGGCTTCACCTCTCAGGCCAATGCCCTTTCATTTGCTCTTCCTCCCCAGGTGCCCACCTGGACAATGTAGAGACAGGGGCAGTATTGTGCTCCTCCCCCAATGCTGATCCCAATCAGGTTCTGGGAGTCCTTCTTCAGGGTCACTGTCCCAGGTACAGTGGGGATCCCTCTAGAATGAGAAAGGAGGTAATGGAAAACTGAACACAGCAGACAGAGCTGTACCTGTACAAAACAACTGTGGTATCTGTGACAATAAAAACTGAACACATGATAGACACTATGCATTTTAATTAAGCACATTATCTCTGCCACAGAGTGTATAAGCACATGACAACACAAAGACACTCTGAGCTGCTGTTTTTGAGACAGCACGCATGGAGCGAAGGAGGGAGAGATGCAGAGAGAACACTGCTTTGTTTTAGACAGTGTTTGGGCTGGTCTTTGTGCTGGAGTGAGAGATAAGTATGTGCAACATAAATGAGACTCCATGTCAAAGAAACTGCTGATTTCATAATACCTTTTTCTTGTTCAAAAAATTCCAGTGCTCCTTACAAACCCATGGGCTCCAGAGGTTTTCTTTCACTTACTGCTGCCTCTTACTGTCTTCCATTATAAACTTTTTTCTTCCTCCAGCTAAGGTCATTAATTTACTGAGGATCTGCTAGGACTACCTTGCAACAAGAAGCTCAGAGCAGTCCTTGGAGAGAGACACAAAGCCCTCTCATCTGCTCACTATCACAGCAATCTCATCCCCATTTCCCAAGGCAGCAGGAAGCCAGAACTGATAAGTGAGCCTGACCCTTTAGCACGTTTTAGAATCAGAACTGTTTGTTGGAAGGGAGCCTTAAAGGCCATCTAGACAAACCCCCTACAATGGACAGAGATGCCTACATCTAGATCAAGATGCTCAGAGCCCCTCCAGCCTGACCTGGCATATCTCCAAGGATGAAGCATCCACACCCCAGGCAACCTGCTCCTTACTGGACCTTCACTACACTTACTGTAAAATAAGTCTACATACACTCTAAATCTCTCTTCTAGTCTGAAACCATTTCCCCCTGTATCATTGCAAGGGACCCTGTTAAAGAGTCTGTCCCCTTTTTTCTTATAGTCTCCCTCCAGATGCTGAAAGGCTGCTCTCTGGTCTCCCTGGAGCCTTCTCTTCTCCAGGCTGAACAGTTCCAGCTCTCTCAACTTCTGCTCTCATAGGGTAGATGTTCCATCCCTTGGATCATTCCTGTGGCCCTCCTCTGCATGTGCTCTAACTGGTCCACGTCTCCTGTACTGTGGGTTCCCCATTTGGACACAGTACTACAGGAGAGGTCACACAGAATAGAGCAGAGAGGCAGGATCACCTTCCTCTCCCTGCTGACCACACTGCTTTGGATGCAGCCCAGGACACAGTTGGCTCTCTGGGCTGTGAGGGCACATTGCTGGCTCACGTCAAGCTGCCATCCACCAGTGCCCTCAAGTCCTCTTCAGCAGGGCTGTGCTCCATTCTTACATCTCCCAGCCTGTATTGGTAGTGGGAGTTGCCATGACCCAGGTGCCAGACCATGCACTTGGCCAAGAACCTCATGAGGTTCTTGTGGGTCTACTGCTCAAGCCTGTCCAGATCTTTCTGGCCTTGTCAGCAACAGAAAAATCTGCTGCCATTTGGTTTGAGCTGTGAAGACTATTTGTACATTGTTAGAAAAACAAAACAAAACAAAAACCAGATGAGGGCCATACTCACAGCTTATCTTCCTCAATATCATAATCCAAATCCGCAAACATTGTTTTCGCTAACTGAAACCTGATTGTCTGAAAGCACTTGTTGCAAACTCCCTGGGAAGAAAGGACAGAGCAAAAACCCCGTAAGGCCACGGTCTCTGCAGCTGACCACGGGCACCAACTTCAACTCCCATCCCCTCTATTTCTGAATGGCAAATCGCGCTCTGCCCTGATAATGGAGATGAGAGAGAGGCCAGGTCCCTGCATGCTCTGCTCCACCGCGCCCCAGGTGCAGCACTACACCCGTTGGCAGCCCACGGCCCGCTCCCCGCGGACCCTCCAGCTTTGTTCTCGGTTTCCTAGCAACTGACGTCACCCCCGATGCCTATCGCATGCAGAAGGCCCCGCTCTCCCCGCCCGCCTCTCTCGTGCTAGCAGGCTCGGGCCCAGCTCGCTGCCCCGGGCTCAGTCACGCTGCCGCCGCCCGCCCCACATCAAAGCCGAGACCTTTGACGGCGGCCGGGCCGACCCCCCCCGCGCCCCACGCGCGGCGCCGCTGCTGTCGTCACCGCTCCGATGACCTCACGCCTCGAGTACCCCTCGTCGCCTCAGCCGGGCCCGGGCCCGACGGCGTTGCCAGGGCAACGGCGGCGCGAAGGGCGACCTGGTGGTCCCGAGGCTCACCGGAAGTGACAGCCCGGCGCGCGGCCGTACCACCTTCAGCCCGCTGACGCGTCGCCGCCGGAGCCGGCCGGAAGCGCACAGCCAGGCCCCGCCCCCTCCGCTCGCGCTAGTGTTGCCATGGGGTCGCCCTCCCTCCTCCGCCATCTTGAGAGTGGCGCACTCGCCATTTTGAGAGTGGCGTGGGGTTAGCAGCTCGCTTCCCTCGGATGTTTGGGGATCTTAGCATCACAGTGTTGGAGTATAAGAGCAAGAGCGGGTTTTATTCATCAGTGTGAAGCCCTGGATCTGAGACATTATATATTAATAGAATCGTTGAATATCCCTAGTTAGAAGGGGACCCATAAAGACCATCGGGCTCCACATAGGACCACCCAAAACTCAGACCCTGCATCTGAGAGATGCTCCTTGAACTCCAGAGCCTCCCAGAAAGTTACACCAGCCGCCCGGCTGGCATTCATTCCTAAGGCAGCAGCTCCTCCGTGTGGGCGCTGCCAAGAATGGCTGCGGGAAGGCAGCGTGTCTGATGGGCTCTGCGTTTGTGCTTCTCCACTGGTGTTCGTATATTGAATGTGCCCCTCAATCTGCCCCTGAAGCATACCTGAAGTCTTTGTACACGCGTGCTGGGTGACCCTGCCTTTTGTGTGCAGGTCTTGATAAATGAAAAACTTAACATGAGCCAGCAATGTGCGCTTGCAGCTTGGAAGGTAAATGGTGTCCTGGGTTCCATCAGAAGAGGGGTGGCCAGCCGGGACAGGGAGGTGATTTTCCCCCTCCACTCTGCTCTTGTTAGGCCCCACCTGCAGTACTGTGCCCAGATCTGGAGCCCTCAGTACAAGAAAGACAGGGAGCTGTTGGAGAGGGTCCAGAGGAGAGCCACCAAGATGATGAGGGGACTGGAGCACCTCCCCTATGAATATAGGCTGAGGGAGCTGGGCTTGTTCAGCCTGGAGAAAAGAAGGCTGCGGGGTGACCTCATGGCAGCCTTTCAGTACCTAAAGGGAGTCTACAGACAGGAGGGGAATCAACTCTTTGAAAGGGTAGATAACAGCAGGACAAGGGGAAATGGTTTTAAGTTGAGGGAGGGGAGATTTAGGTTGGATGTCAGGGGGAAGTTCTTTACAGAGAGAGTGGTGAGGTGCTGGAACAGGCTGCCCAGAGAGGCTGTGGATGCCCCTCCTGAACCTTCTGAACCCTCCTGAACCAAGGATCACCTCCTTGAACCTGGAGGTGTTCAAGGCCAGGTTGGATGGGGCCCTGGGCAGCCTGGTCTAGTATTAAATGGGGAGGTTGGTGGCCCTGCATGTGGCAGGGGGTTGGAGATTCATGATCCTTGAGGTCCCTTCCAACCCTGGCCATTCTGTGATTCTGTGGTTGGATGCACTCTGCATGAGATGGAGAATGCGTGAGCCTGAGGGCTGTCTGTCTCAATACTAGAAATCTGATAGATCACCTCATCCCAAGGGGGAAAAGTAATGAAAATGATCATCTGAAATAAAATTAAAAAAACCCCACAACTATACTACTTACTGCCTACCAGTATAGTTTATATCAAGAGAGCTCAGCAAATACAGACCTTTTTTCCACCTTTAGATACACAATACAGCAAAGTCAGCCCAGGCTCCGAGAGTCAAACTCTCTTCTGCTCGTCTTTCATCACATGTAATAAGGAGTCTGCAAGCAGATCACACGCTGCATGACTAGTTGGCTTCTTGGCACTCTGATGTATTGCTCTGTGCTGGGTCTCTGCTGAATCTCGTGTTTCTGGCTGCTTTTCTGCTACTGTTGTCAGCTTAGAGTCAACGTGACTAACGCTGAGCTAACATCCTCCCCAGTCACTGTCCTTCAAGCATGTTTTCTGTTCTGGGGGATAAGTATGAGGATTATGTTCTTCTTCTCAGGCCAACCCCTGCCTGGTACTTCACAGCTTGTCTTGCTTCTGCTGGCTGCATATATCTTTGCATGGTACAGGTATGGGGCTGTTGGCCCCACTAAGGTGGGATAGAGAGACAGTCATATGCAAACTTATCACATGCTGTTAGCACATGCATCCTGTAGCTACAAACTCAGAGAGGAAGGAGTGAGAAATGTTAAAAAGGTGGCTACATAACTGCTTGTTTACCAACCTGTAAACCTCATCGCTGCCACAGTGGACATCTTATGAGGATCTCTAGGGATGAGGTATAGCTTCTGTCCACTGGCAAGCTGGAAATATCCCTCCCCACTGGAGCTCCAGGATCTGAGAGCTTGGCCCATACTGTTTCAAAAAGATACAATATTACTGCCCCTTGGAGTTCAGATGGAATTAATTTGGGTGGTGATATTTCACAATTTGTGGTTGAGACCATTTTTCTGTTTTTGCATTTCTTTTTTTCTGTTTTTTTGTTTGGTTGGTTGGTTGGTTGGTTTTGTTTGTTTTGCCTTGATTAAATTCATTTGCTTTTGAACTTTTTTTTTGTTCTGATGGAGTTTCTTGAATTTAGGATTATCAGAAGTTTATCCAGAGATTATTTTATTCTGATAAAAAGACCACTGTCTGGTAGACACACTGTATTTCCACTTGCAACAAACACATTTCCCCTTGGCATTGCTTCATTTCTTCTTCTACTCAAGGATATAAGTCTCAGGTACATCTGTTCCTTCCCACTGCTAACATGCTACTCAGTCCTTATCACAGAATTGAAAGGGACCTCTGGAGAACAAGTTCTTGCTAAAGCAGATTCCCTACAGTAGGTTACATGGGAAAGCATCCACATGGGTCTTGAATAACTCCAGCAAAGAAGACTGCACAGCCTCCCTGAGCAGTCTTTTCCCCTAGAAAGTCCAGTTGTTAGTTAGATCAAGGCATTAACCGTGGAAATGCAATATTTGCAACTTGGAAAAACAGTGATGCAAAGCCTAACAAGGTTTCTGAGACCCCGCAGGTGGAAAGTTTGGGATCTTGGCCTTTGCACACCAAGCACACGATCACACATTACTGCACAATCTAGAAAGACTGTCCATCTTGCAAGGTGCCACCAAAGCTCATGGTGCTCGGGTTAAGCCCTGAGGATGTGGAGCCCTGTGGTGAAAGAGCAATGGGGCGTACAGGGGGCCACATTTCACGAGCAGTGGCAGAGCGTAGGATGGGAAACAGGCAGAGGTTTGCCCTCATTATGCCTGGGTCTAACATGCCAAATTACCCCATCCTCTCCTCACCTCCTTGATGTAAAAGACTCTTGTTGAGAGTGGCCATAATTCACGGTGAACACCCTGCCTCCCCCTTACTCCCTTCACACCCGCTGCTCTCCATTTTCCTTCCAGAAAAAAAAAAAATGTGTCTTTGATGAAATGAAATGGCTCAGTCAAAGAACCCCTCAAATGATTGGGGACCCCTGCACTTGGCCACCCTTGCCCACTTCCCAGCTCTATTTCTGGCCGAGTTTGGAGTTTAAGTAGGCTGACCTTGTGCCCCGGCTGCCCTGGGGGTCAGTGATGAAAGCGGATGGAGGCTTCACAGTCAGGTCTCTTGTGTGTGACTCTTTTGTTCCCGGACAGGGGTGTGCAGTGCCTGGGACAGTGCTTAATTGTTCGGGGGCACTGCTTTACCCGTCATGCCCTTCCTCGGGTGGCCCCAGCCCTTCTTGCTCATGCGTGGGAGGGAGGCAGCTTCTCCACTTGGGGTAGGGAGGCGGAAACACAGTCTGGGTTGCTCGGCATCGTTTCTGGCTGTTTATTAATCCATGCAATAAATTTTAGAGTGCCAGGAAGCAAAACTAAAAATAAGAAAAAAAAAGAGGAATTCCTGGCATCATTCGCAAATCCTGTTTGTCACTGAGTGCGTCCTCCCTTGTCCCATTGCTTGGTCCATATGTCATGCTTCATGGATGCACCCTGGCACCACGGGCTTAGGGAAACAAGATTGGGCTTAGCCTGAAAGGAGGCGATGGGCTTGTGACAGGGAGTGCAGAAGTCTTGGGTTGGGGCATACTGACAAGGTGATGTTGGAGGAGAAAGCGAGTCCAAGACTGGAGGTGTTGGAGCTCCTGGAAAATTTTGCTAGGCCCAAGCTGAGCACCCACACCTGGCAATGCCCTGTCAGCATGCAGTGGGTTTGGCTGTAGGTAAGCAGGAGAAGGATGGCAAACAGCCTTTGGGGCTGATGATAAAGATCTGAAGGCTTGCAGACATCCGTGATGGGGATAGATAAACATGTGGGAAGCATTGTACTACTCAGTATCTCTTTGATGCTCCCTCTGCATCTTTCTTTTTGCAATGAGCCCTTCCCGTGCCTCACATCTTCATTGCAGCTGGAGGCTGGGCAGAATACTGCATAGCAGGCCGTCTTCTCTGCTGTTTCAGTGAGTGTCTGCACAAAGGAAATGGATAAAAGGAGTGGAGGGTCAGAGTTTAATTACCCTATTGTGTGCAGAGATGAGTGATGGACAGAGACTGTCAGTGGGTCACCAATTAGCTACTGTGGAGCAGACAGAGGAGGGGGAAATCGTGATGAGCCCCCTGGACAGAGCAGTGTTGGGGACAGCCAAGTGATAGTGAGACATGGAGATAACAGCTCAGAATGGGAGACCCTTTTTAATTGAGTTGCTCCCCCCCCCCCCCCGTCGTTCCACTTTGTTACTGCCACCATAAGGAGCCCTGTGGGCTCCAAACTCTGCTGGGCCCTGGGTGCTTCACTGGCCAGGGTGTGAGAGCTGCTTGGGTGGTAGATCCTCTGAGAGGATGTAGAATAAGGTGAGCCATTGCCTCCAACTGCACTGAGCTCTCATGACCTGGTGGGGCGGAGGCAAGGAAGGAGGCAAGGAAAGCAGGAGGGAAGGTAAGGAAGAAGGCTGAAGGAGGTGGCTGCTGGTGGGTGAGGTGTGGTACAGACAGGGCTGCTCTGTCTGGATGTGATGGTTTCAAGCAGAGAGATCTGCCCAGGAATCCTGTCTGAATCCCCACAGCCTCATCATGACCTGCCTTGAACATGGATGAATGTCTCAGCTAATAAATTACTCTCCCCCTTACAGTTCTGGCATTTGTTGGCTCTGGGGCTGAGAGACCAGGGTGATTCTCCTGGCAGAGCTGTGACCTGTTTTTGTATAACAAGGCAGAAGGAACAAATTTCTGTAACTCTTGCCCCTTCTGGTCCCAACTCCACATCCTACACACTGTCCAGTTTCCCTCTCCTACACTCTCAACAACTTGATCCACTCATCCCCAATCCTGCCCTCAGTCCTGCCACACAATATCACACCTAACCTTCTTACACCGGTCCTATGACTTTTGTCTCAAGGCTCATCTTTCTTCCCCTTTTTCCTACAAACCCTCTATACATCCTCGTAGGGATTCTGACATCCCTATTTGACCTCCAAGGTCCAGCTCTCCTTTTCCCCTCTCCCTTTCACCTCCACTTCTCCCTTTCTTGCCTTTCTCTCCTTGCTGTTCTTTTACCTCTCTTTCCTGTCCCCGTCACCCCTCATCTCCCAGGGCTGTTTGCATGAATCGTTTCTGAAATCATGAGATCACTGTTTTTTTCTGTCTCTCTGTCAGTGGGAACATCACATTAAGGAGCGTGGAGAAGTGACCGGGGGCCATTGGGGTGACGCTGGCACCCCCTCTCCTCACTCTTCCTACCCCCCTCTTCTTCTGTATCAAAGGAAGCTTTGTTGTCCAAAAGCAGAAAAAGAAAAGCAGATAAAAAGGCGGAACATGTGATCTCATTGGCTTTATTTAGACATTCAGCTAACCCGCCTCTCCTTTCTAGATTCATCCAAAATTATCTAAGTAAGAAACCATAATCCATCTTCAGGTTTCTAATTTGTGAAAGAGATGGCGGTGAGTTGTTTTTCTCCAAAGAGATTTCAGCAGCTAAACTCCTGGTCTCCACAAGGTGCAAAGATGAACCCAACAGGACTTGCTGTCAGCCAAGTGATGCCCTTCACTGCAGCAGTCTTGACTGCAAAACTGTGAGATGCAACCTGGTGGACCAGAGAAAAACAAATCCTTTTCCTTGTTTCACCACTGATAAGTGAGATAACTCTTAGACAATCCAGAAAAATGCATTGCTTCAGTGGGGGAACTGCTTTGTGAGATCAGTGGTTGTAGCATTAGGCACTCAACTTCTAAATTCTTGAGTTTCTGGATCAGCTAAGGGCTTCCTTATTGACCAGGGCAAAAGTCTTCGTCTCAGAATGCTTTATTTGCCTCTTGTGTTGGTAATCATCGGTGATTTTCGGCTGAGTTTGACTAAACCACCACTGTGAGCACCCTGTGCAATTGGGCTGCTATGGGAGCAGTAGGGCATGGCTGGGATTGAAGTAAAGAGCTGTGTCTGTGTTAGGATTCATTTAGATGTTATCAAGCCAAGAGACAGGAAGAGGATTATTATATATTTGTTAACTGTTACATCTCAGATGGGCTCAGTGCTCTGCAAGGAAAGCTGCTCTGCATGCAGTTTCAAAACAGATACGGTTGACTTGGTGCAACTCTTTATTCTGGTCACAATCATACAAATATAAAACTTTGGTTAGTGTGCCATTTTTATGATGTTTTAATCACCTTGGTTTAGAAAACCACCAGGCAAGAAGTCCTTCTAATGTGGGAATTTAACAGCTCTTTTATCTGTGTAGTCTGTTCCCATTCTCTACAGGAATAAAAATTTTCAGCATGATGTCTTACATCCACAGCTTTGTATGCGTGTGTGTCAGAAGCCTCCTTTCTGTGTCACTAAGGTAGACGTATGGAGATTGTTTCAAGGGCCTGCTAAAATAATTGAGGGGCTGCATGGGAGAATGGTGCAGAAAGCATGGCTGATGTCCTGTTCACCTAGAGTACACTGCAGACTGAGATAGAGATGGGACGAAGGGCAGTCAGAGGAGCAAAGAGGGTCTGTAGAGAAGAAAGAAGAAAGGCAGAGTAGAAAGATTTGCTTCAGCTAAGAGTGAAGAATTTGATTGTTTGCAGAAGGTAGCGTCAATGAAGGATATACCAAAGTGCTCCCAGTCCAAAAGGCAGAGAATTTGGCTGGGAAATTGTTTCTGTTGTGGGAGAACGGCCATTATGGAAGTTGCAGTGACTTCAGCATCACGTGAACTTTTACACATCTATATATGTGCACGTAAAATGACTCAGTGAAGCAGTATGTGCAAGGAGGAGGCTGTAGCTAGAAGGATGTCTGTGGGAATACTTGAGGCATAATTTAATGGGGTGTGGGAAGACATGATATCCATGGGGTTTTGCCAGAGTTTTACTGTGGTAGACAGTAGAAAGGTACTGTTGAGCACGTACTAGAAATCATTGCTGTGGGAAGCAGGGGGGTTTTGCTTGGAAAATGAAGGCTATGTTAAACTGAGGAAGGTGTCATGTGTCAGTAGGCAGCACTGAGGGGTTACACTGCTGAGAAGAGAAAAATCTTCTTGCGGTGCATCCTCATGTACAACGGGATTTACAGCAATGGCTCAGGCATCACAACCTCTCCAACAAGTGTTGGCTCCAGCTCACAAGATGCAAAATCAATAGATGTGGAGGCAAGACAGTGACTTCTTCTATCTTTTTAAACTAAATGCAGCGTTCCTATAAAAACCTAGACCCATTTTAACCACCGCTGGACCCTTGCCAGTTCTGAGTACCCATCATTTGCTTTTTTTCTGAAACAGGCACCATGACTCCATTTGTAAGACATTTCCATTAGCATGCTGGGCTGATTCAACTTATATCCTGCCCTGCTGTGTCTGACTCATTTTTCCCCATCTCCAGGAGAAGCCTGAAGGAAAGCAGAGGGCCCTTCACATAGATGCTCAAGGTCTCTATCAGATAATAACTGAAGAAATATTTGCCATGACCGCGCTATGGTCATTTTTTGCCATTCCTTAGTCACTTGGCAGCCAATGGAGGAAAGAGGCGAGAGCAGGGTGGGGGAGAGTAAATGAGACAGAGGGACAAGAACAAAAGATTTCTTTGTAGTGCAGAGAGAGAGAGAAAAGGGAAAGCATCACCAAATGCCCAGAAGCCATCTTTGTAACAAGAGACCTATTCTCTCTGCTGCTTGGAAAACAAGTTGGAGTAAAAGGCCCTGGTTGAATTAACCCTTCAGAGAGACAACTCACTGAGCATGAAGGAAAGAGGCATGGCCATGAGAGGCGTGATCTTTGTGGTGAGGTAGTGGCACTGGCCCTCAAGCAATTTAAAGCAAGGATTGGTTGTTTAGGAAGAGGAGGTGGGGATGACGTTGGGTGGTTTGACCATACCAAAGATCTAAAATGTCAGATGTCCTTTCTTCACAGAAGCTTTGGTTTTGGCAAAGATCTTTAGAGGGGGTTTTGCAGCATATGAGACAACAGATCTTTTCCATGGACATTTTGTTCTTGGTGGACAGAGAGAAAGGAAAACATTCCCCCTCAAAGTACACATTTTACTGCAACATAATCTTGTCCAAGAAACCTTTGTAAATTTACCTCCTATCACTGCCCTTCAAAAATTCAATTCTTGCACACTGCATCTCTCTTTTTCATGTCTTGGACCTTCCCTTGGCTGAGCAGAACAATTTTATTGGAGTCAGGGGTTCCCTATAGGAATGAATTTAAGGTAAGCAAAATCCTCCATCCTCGAAGAAGCAACTAGTCTTTTTTCATCATGAACACTCTCTTAGTCCTCTTCCCACTCTTTCTAAGAAAGCTTCCTCTTTTACTGTGCAGACACTTCTGAGTGAAATGAAATTTCAGCAATGATAATACAAAAAAAAAAGAAAAAAAAAAAGAAAGATACAGCCACGGAAAGACACTCTGAACCTATTTGGACATCAAACATGGGATATCAGTATATATAAGGTAGTTATATCCGAGCTTGCTCCAAGTGCTCTGCCGATTAAAAGAAGTGCGACAGCCAGGTCAGAAATAAAGGCTTTTTATCTCCATGAAAACACAGAGGGAGCAGCATCCTGCTTCTGGAGCCTCATCCCTCAGAGCCAAGCAAAGAGAAGCAAAGGACAGACTGGAAATGAATACAGAACGGGAGCAGTGTCCAGCCATGGGTCAGCCATCCCCCCGGGCGCTGATGGGGTAGATTCCATGGGTGCCCCCTGAGCCCGCAGTCAGGTGGGCTGCAGAACGGATGTGAGATGCACACAACATTACGCCTGTGCTTTCGTAAATTACCGATCACATGGGACTCGTGCGCCTGTGCTTGAGCAGAGCTCTGAAAACAACTAGGAAATTCATACAGCCACAGGACTCTGCAGTCTCCCGGCACTCCCCCACTCCCTGACCTTCTCCCTCCCTTTTGCCTCCTTTCTGTGTCTCTCTCTGTTTTACAGAGATGGTAACCACAAAGGCTGGAGTTGAGTTTTGCTCCCACTAACCTCATCCTGGGCCTTGGGGTGTTTGTGTTGGCACCTGGGCTTGGCACCCAACCTACCTATGCTGCTCAGTCCACCTGTGCTGTGCAATGTCCCCTGGAGCCCTGCCACAGAAATCCTCGAGTTCAGTCTCAAGATAGACTGAAGGAAATTTCCCCAGAGGGGATACTAAATATGATTAAACTCATTGCTCAACAGGATTTTCACTATTGCAGTTCTGGGTCCTTCAGGAAGTTACTCTCTTGGCACTCACTACCATTTCAATACCTGACGGGTACCTACTGGGGTCTCTTTTAAGGTAGGAAGGTCAACCTGATCTAGTGCCTGATTTAGTAGGTGGCAACCCTGCCCATGGCAGGGGGTTGAATGATCCCTGAGGTCCCTTCCAACCCAAGCCATTCTATGATTCTATGATTCTATGAGTGAGTTCTGTAAGACCAAGTTTGAAGTGCAAGCAGAAAACTAAGAAAATTTAAGTTCAAATCTGTCCAGCTTCCATTACAACTCATTGACAGTAACAACATCAGACCTTAGCCAAGCTAAATGTAGGTCTTGACCTGTGTAAAATATGGGCCACCACGCAAGCACTAAATGCATTTCTTTGAGCCTCGTCTCCGCTAATGAGCTCATGTTGTAGCTAAGTTCCTACAGAGTATGGCCTTGCTAAGTGCAAAGAGTTCAAAGAGTCAGGAAGGAAATGAGGGATGTAGCAGGCTGTGTCAGGTGAGGCTCAACCTGCCCCACTGTCCTTGTGCAGTGTTGGCAGTTACACTGTCTTCTACTGTACATTAGTCCAGCTATCATTTATACCAAGCAGGCCTATGCTAGATAAGAAGCTAAGGATCTTGATCTCTAGCCCATAAATCCTTCACCTTTTTCAGCTTCATATGCTTCCCTAGGTGCATTTCTGCTGACTGCAGTCTTCCCTTCCCTTCCCTTCCCTTCCCTTCCCTTCCCTTCCCTTCCCTTCCCTTCCCTTCCCTTCCCTTCCCTTCCCTTCCCTTCCCTTCCCTTCCCTTCCCTTCCCTTCCCTTCCCTTCCCTTCCCTTCCTTTCCCTTTTTCCCTTCCCTTCCCGTTTGAGTAGAAGTGCAACAAGCTGGAGCACTTAAAACCTTCGTACTTCGCATAAAATCTAGACATTTCTGAATGAAAACACTTTTAAACTGTCTCAGAACTGACCGTTGCCTTGCAGCAGATACATTCTTGTTCAAATACTTATTAGGTTAGACCTCCTGTGCAATTGGACAAGTTAGATCCCCAACGGAGTGTGACTTGAATTTGGCCAGAATGGCCTGTGTATGGCTGACTTAGGCAGATTTACACTGGGTTTGATCTAGTTGAGTTATGCTTATGTGGACTGAGCACAAGACAGATGTAGGTTTGAGGTGGCATCTTGTGACAGGCAGGGTGTGGGTAGGTTAGACTTGGCTAGGTTAGCTGCTGGAGGCAGTGTTGAATTTGGTGCTGAAAATAGGACCAGTTTTGGATGCATTGTGAATTTTTATGATGGGTTGGGGTGAGCTGATGGGAATAGTTTGTCTGTGTATAGTTCTGATGAAATGGGGAGAGTTGCTTCACTGGGAAGCCATTTTCTGGACCAGCCTTCCATGGATAGGAAGCAGATTATTTACCAAGTGCTGAATCAGGATCCCCCAGAGGCTGACAAAACCCTTTAGTTCCTCAGTGTCCAGTTGCTCCAGGCCATCTCCTCCTCCCTCAGCCTTGCACACTTACGACCAGTACACACCAGAACACCAAGCTGATCCACCAGGTCAAATCCATTCATTGCTCAACATTCTATCTGTAAAAAGGAAAATTCCTCAACCAGGGATGACCACGAGTGTTTGGAGTGAGGATGTGAAAACCCAGCGCGTGGGTTTTTTCCACTGTCTAGAGATCCTCAACAGTGCAAAATTCGGTATAGTCTATTATAGGCATGTGCAATGCACTGCCACAGTGTTCCCAATCAAGGGATAAAATTAATATTTAACTTGAAGGATTGAGCCCCAAATAAAAGAAAATTCAGACTATTTCCAAATAATTTCGGCAAATGTCTTAGCCAATGTCTCAGTGGTACCTGGATATTCTGACAAATCAGTCTGTGTGGAGTGACAGTGCTATCAAATCTCTCCCCCCCCCCCCAAATTGTTTGGGCTCTGCTTTTTAAAAGAACACAGGAAGAAATGTGCAGTGATGGATAGGAGACAGCGTGGTCCCGGGGAGAAGCAGAGCCCCACCGCCTTACAGAGCGAGCAGAGAGTGGAGCAGGAGAGCGGAGGGTAGCACAGCGCTGTACAGCTGCAGGGCTGCTCACAACAGGGCAGAGCTTGTGGAGAATGTACTCTTTGTTCCCTGCCTTTAAAGGGTAAGAGAAACACTTATGCATGGCAAATTAGCCCAAAAATGTATTTCTCTAAAACACCCGATTGTCTGGCCAGCTCTGCAGCTGCAGGGAAGTTCCAGGGAGAGAAGGGGGAGGCAGCGGGAAGGAGGAGGAGGGAGGCAGGGAAGGAGGATTCTGATGGCTGGGGAGGGGGGAAAGCAAGATGATTGTACAAACAAGGGAGAAATTCTCATGCTTCAATTGAGGCACAAGCGAGTGAGGGTATCCCAATGGAGGGGCCACGTTGGTGGCCAGGGGAGAGTCCCCATGAGGCTGGAGAGGAAGGGAGACATGAGACAGAAACAGCCAGCAGTGTCGGGGCTCCCTGACCCTCAGCAGGTTCAGCTGTGCCATCTGGGCTGGGATGCTCTGTGCCAGTGCCATGCTCCTCTTGTCACCACCTTGTGTGTCCTGGGGGCGACTGGATGAGTATCCTTCTCTTCTGAGAAAAACACGCAGGGTGCAACTCACCATGGAGGTGTGGGGCTTACATTCCTCTCTGGAGTGCTTCTAGACTGACACTTGGCTGTAAAATGTCCCAAATATACCCAGACCTGGTCTGGGCTTGCTGTGAATTTCTATTCCAATGCTGGCACTCAATTAGAAATTCACATACCCTTGCTGGTAGACAAGTGAATTCCCTGAACTTCCCTTGGTTTGGAGTGATTTTCCCAACAACTAGAAGCTCTGACAGTTCTATGGACTCAGAATCATGAGCATACTGGATTTCTCCAGGCAGCATCTATCAATAACCGCATCTTCTAAAGTTTAGGATGTGTTCACTTGGGTACCCAGATTCCCTAGAGAATTTCTAAGCTCTCAAAGGAGTCTGCTGTCTGTTTTCTCTTTGGAGAGCAACAGAAGACTTGTGAATGGGATCAAATCTTTGAAAAAGTGAGGCATGCTCTGTGGGAATAGCACCAGAGAGACAAAGAAACTGGAGTGAGCTCAGACTGTGACAGTCCTGTCCCTGCCTGAAGGGGTGCCGCCGAAACCAGTCAGGCCCACTGCCAGCATAGTTGAGAACTAAATGTCCAAGGAAGGTCTCTCACTCTTTCTGGGCTGAAGGTTTCCTCTTCATGTCTGTGATGAAAACTTACTTGCTCTTCCATTATCCATATGGAAGGAGAAGTTCTCCCTGCTGCAAACTACAGTGCTTTGCAAGCACAGTCTGGAGGTAGTCTGGTAATTTCTCATTGCTACCCACTGAATGCTCTTGGGAGCATCTGTTGTGTGACCCACTCTTCAAGTTGGTAATCCAGAAGTCCTACAAATCTTCTCCCACTGGACTGGAGGAAGGCTCAGGCAGGCAGGCTTGGATTTACTATGTGAACATAAATGATACCAGCTGTTGGTTGGAATTATTCACTCAAGAGAGAGGGTACATGAAGCTCATTCAGATGACACTGTGTTATCCCATGGTGGTACATACTGGATATGTACAGCATTTGACTGGTGGAAGACAGCACTGGGTCTGAGGAGGATTCCTGTAATGGAGAAGCGGATTGGACTTAGCAGGGGCGGAAGAGTGAGATGAGCAGAGGAGGAGGTAAGGAGCTGAAATGTTATTGAAATGAGTGCTAGGGAAGCTGATGACAACTCTACAATCCTTACACCATACTTGGCTCATCTCTGCATGGCCATTGGGATGGCTCACTTGCTGTATACATAGAAGAAGAGCGATATCAAAATAGGATCACAGAATCATTAAGTTTGGAAAAGACCTCTGAGGTCATACAGTTCAACTTGACAGCCCACCCCCACCATGCCCACTGACCACGTCCCTCAGTGCCACATCCACATGGCTCTGGAACACCTCCAGGGACGGTGACTGCACCACCTCCCTGGGCAGCCTCTGCCTTCAGCACTGCTCTTATGGAGAGGAAATTGTTCTTAATATTCAACAAGAACTTCTCCTGATGGCACTTGTGTCCTCTCATCCTATCGCTGTTACCTGGGAGAAGAGGCTGACCCCCAGTTTGCTACAACCACCTTTCAGGTCACTGTAGAAAGTTATAAGGTCTCCCCAGAGCCTCCTCTTCTCCAGTTACATGAGTAATGGCCTTAGTTCTTAAGACCACAAAGCTACAGTTGTGTCAGCACCGGGCCTCGTGATGTGCAGGGAGTGAATGGCACAGCTCGATGGCAGGCCTGCCACTGGTCCCCACATCGTTTGCAGCAAAATGGGACCAGGGGACACCACGAATCCAGACACAGCTCAGCACTTTGTGGAGACCCTAACGCTTCCCAGGGGATGTGGCGTCATCCGAAGGTGGGGGTGACAAGAGCTTAGTGGCGAACAGTTTGCCAAGAATGAGGATTTCAGGGGAATGAAAGATGCAGACCCAGTTCTAATTCAACCAGCAGTTTTAGCTGGACAGCAGGAGTGGGAGGGGGATATTTAAAATATCAAAACATTTCACTTCAAGATGGTCTTTCTGAATTATTCTGTTTTCCAAATGCCAAAATGTTATGAATGGATGTTTTGAAAGAGAATTTCTGACTTTTCATTTCAAACTGGCATTATCTTGACCCAGATTGAAAGATAAGAGGTCAAATACAAGATAATAACCACAAAATAAAGCATGCTGTTTCAATTTCAGTAGAATGTTTCAATCTCTGACTTATGCTACTTAATAATAATAATAAAAAAGGCTTTCTTGATTCAACCACAGTGATTTGTCTATATTTTTTTCATCTCATCTTCTGAACCAGAGCTTCCATTATTCACCCAGCTTTCCTGGTAGAGATTTCATTAGTGGTAATCGTGCTGTGGCAGACAGAGTTGAAGGAAGTCAAGGTTTCATCAGCCCAGGATGCTTGGATGGTGCTCAAACCTGGGCATGGGAAAATAGTGTTGTGACTTGGATCCCCTTGCACCTCTCTGAGATGCTGAGAGCCCCACACAGCAGAGCTCCAGCTCATGCCTGGGTCAGCATTCCCATAGGTGACACCTCTAGGATGGTGGATCATCAATATCTAAGTTGATGATATGGATGAGGGCATTAAGTGCCCCCTCAGTAAGTTTGCAGATGACACCACACTGGGAGGAAATGTTCATCTATCTGAGTGTAGGATGGCCCTACAGAGGGATCTGGGCAGACTGGATTGATGGGCTGAAGCCAACTGTGTGAGACTGTGTGAGCTTCAACAAGACCAAGTTCCAGGTCCTGTACTTTGATCACAACCCCTTGCATCTCTACAGGCTTGGGACAGAATTGGCTGGAATGCTGAGTGGAGGGAAAGGATCTGGAGGTGTTGTTTGACAGCCGGCTGATCCAGCAGTGTGCCCAGGTGGCCAAGAAGGCCAGTGGCATTCTGGCTTGTCTGAGAAGTAGTTCAGCCAGCAGGAGTGGGGAGGTGATCATCCCTCTGTGCTCTGGTGAGGTTGCACCTCGAGTGCTTTGTTCAGCTGGGGCCCCTCACTACCAGAAAGACATGGAGGCCCTGGAGTGTGTCCAGACAAGGGCAGCAGAGCTGTGAGGGGTCTGGAGCACGAGTCTGATGGGGAGCAGCTGAGGGAACTGGGGATGTTCAGTCTGGAGAAGAGGAGATCAGGGGAGACCTCATCACTCTTTACAATGACCTGAAAGGAGGCTGTGGCCTCTTCTCCCAGGTAACAATGATAGGGTGAGAGTTAATGGCCTCACGTTGCATTGGGGGAGGTTCAGGCTGGGTATTAGGGAAAATTGCTTTTCCAAAAGAGCGGTGCTGCAGCAGCACAGGCTGCCCAGGGAGGTGGTGCAGTCACCGTCCCTGGAGGTGTTCCAGAACTGTGTGGATGTGGCACTGAGGACATGGTCAGTGGGCATGGTGGGGGTGGGCTGAAGGTTGGACCAGGTGATCTTAGAGGTCTTTTCCAACCAAAATGATTCTGTGAATCATTGGAGCAGAAATGTGGTAGAGATGTCTCACTCAAACAATGTCACTGTGGTTGGAATAAAACCTGAGATGAACTAAACTCATCCTCGAGCACCCCAGGAAAAATTTCACTCATCTGAATATATTTCCCTCACTTCAGTATAGCTGTTTACAGTGGAGTTTTCACTGTGTACTTCTCAGCAATGTTTGCATCAGCTCATTTCCACAGGTAGCAACAAGCAAAGCGAAGATGAGCAAAGCTGCAGTGGTGGCTGCAGTGGTTTTGCGATCTAGTTTAGTCAGGGTGACAAAAGCAGGTTCAATCTCGAGGAATGCGGAGAACAGTCCTCCTCCTGCTTCCCTCACCCCCAAAACCCCAATGAATAGAGTTGGCAAGGGTGGGCACTGGGGCTGATGGCTCCTGACGTGAATAAGCAGCATAAAGGCAGAGAGCGGCCCCGTCGCGGCTCCGTCCCGACCCATCCTCCCCAGCTGCAGCAGCATCCGCTGCGAGACCAGACCGGCCATTCCTACCCCGTCTTTCTGTGCAGTTTGCTTTTTTTTTTTTTTTCCGTCTCTCGTCTCCCCCCGCCTCCCCCTCTATTTCTCTCTTTTTTTTTTTTTTTTTTTTTTTTTTTTTTTTTTTTTTTTAATTTAATCCCCTTTTTTTCGAACATATCATTACAGGAGCAACAAAAAAGATGGGACAATACAGCCATTGATGAGCTGCTCTCGTCCTCCCGTCCCGGTCCCCCCCACTCCCTCCCTCCCCTCCTCTGGTGCGTGCCAACACTCTTTCCACCCGCCCAGGGCTGGAGCCAGCGCCAAACAACCTCTGCTAATAAACAAGAGGAACCAGATAAACCAGGAACACAATAGAGGGATTTGTTGCACTTTAGTGATGGTGGGAACAATGTCAACTCCGTGGCGCAGCTGCATGGACCCCCTCCCATCCTCTCCCCTCACTGCCTTGTGCCCCCCGCGCACTCGCAGCCCAACACTGTGATTTATGAAAGGCCAGAGGTCACTGTGCATTAAAGGGCTCCTTTCTTGCATCATTTATTAACCCCTCTACGACAAGGGGTCCTTATTGTGGCGGTGGTGGCACAGGGAATGGAGAGGGGGCAGAGAAGTCCATCCCAGAGGCACCGCACATCTCCTGTAGGATGCTGAGATGCTGAGCTATTACTTAAATCCGTTTTCACAGCAACCTGAGGCACATGGGAAGGAAGGAAAGCTTTAGTGGGATGCATTTTGGCTACCAGCTGTGTGCCAATAAAAGCAACTTGTGCACTCCGGTGCAGCTCTGTTCCATTCTACGTGGGTCATCTTTTACCCAACATGTGCTCAGTGCCATGCTGGGGAGCTGTACTGATATTTAGTCCTGCCTAGGACTGGTCTGAAGGATTGCCCTGCAGATCCCATCAGCCCTATGGTGGCCCTGCCAACCTGGGTGTGTCATTGGAGCCTTGGGAAACCTTGTGCCAGCAGGTGTGAACTTGCAGTGCAGCCAGGCAGAGAAGCGGCAGGTTGGCCACCTTGAGATTCCCTTTCCAGGCCAGGATAGAGGTGGCCAA
The DNA here is from genome assembly GCF_019238085.1 of Lagopus leucura. Lineage (NCBI taxonomy): Eukaryota > Metazoa > Chordata > Aves > Galliformes > Phasianidae > Lagopus > Lagopus leucura. Next base: position 13,042,491 of record NW_024962335.1, read on the forward strand.
AATCTCTCCTTGCCTTGTGGAAGCAGGTTTGCATCACAGGCAATGCTGCACGGTCACCACGCAGTGCTTTCAAGCCTCACTTTGTGACTGCGGAGCAAAATAATGTAACATGGACGTGCTAATTTGCAGGCTTGGTCTTTTGTTGCAGTGACAATGGTCACTTTGGGAGAAATGATGTGGTGGCAAAGCTCTGAACTCTACAGTCCCCTGAACTACCCACATCCCTAGATGTGCTTATGGGCTCCTTCTGGCCAAGCTTGTTTGCAAAGACAAAACCACTTCTGATGGTCTCATGGCATGGTGCAGGGGATACAATGGTGCTGGTGGGCTGAGACATCTTCCTTCTCGTGAAATGGATGGGGAACAAGGGACAAAAGAACTGGAAACCAGTCCCCAAGCTAGGAGCTGGTGGGAGCCCTTTGTATGGGCTCAGGGGGCAGAGGGGATGCAAAGGTTGGGGTCCCGCCACTCAAATGCCGGCTGGTAGCTCTGGTTACCAGCCCAAATGCTCCTGCCCTGGCTTTGGTGCCTCGGCCTGGGGCCGTGCTCCTTCGCTCGCTCTCCCTCACATTCCTCTGGGAGCTGATCAGGGCTTGAATGACACCCCAGATGACTCCTTGCTATTAATTCCTGCGAACAGAATGGGCTCCTTGTTCTCCCAGTCCTACTCTCTGGAGGAATTACAGGGGCCAAGGCAGCGGGCTGAAGCCTTCCTGATTTAACCCTTCCCCCGTCTCCCCAGGAGCTTCCCTGCTGCCACTGGGTTGTTGGAGCTGAAAGTCCTCCCAGAGCTACCTTGGCCTCCACTGTATGAGTCCAAAGGGGTCACCCAGCACTGTTACAACCAAAGGATTCCTTGAGAGAGTCTCCTTTTCTGGTCATTCTGCCCACACGTATTTAGGAGTACTCATTTCCTTTCTTCTCCCCCCCCGGCATCCCTCCTTGGTCACGCAGTCACAGAGCACTCGGTTCCCTCCATTGTATCACGTTGAACATGGAAGACTCTACCTAAGAAAACAATTTTTTCTCCCCCATCTCCTTATTCCTTCAATACTTGTTTTTTAGGATTTGCTTTTTGGAATTACACCTGGCCTCTTGGTTAGGAGGTGAGGGGGTTAATAGTCTGCCACCCATCAAAGCAGGTAGCTGACAGACCTGCCAGGCCTTGCTACTCTTTGATCTTTCCAGGCCCTGGTAATGCAGGAAATTGTCCAAGGGACAATAAGGACTTGCATAGCGTTACCATTACCAATTCTCCCCATGTTCATGAAGAATTGGATCAGATGTTGGACCAGGAGCTGCCTGGTATATTTGCAATGCTCTGAGGTGCTTGCCCTTTCTGCTTTCCAAGAGGATTCCTGCAGCTCCAAGCTTCCCTAGAATTCTCATCTTGGGGTGATGAAAGACAGGGCCACATGCCATTGGCATCACCCACTCCTTGTCAGTAACTATGGAGGAAGGCAGCCACCACCCAGGACACTGGATCTAAGAAGCAAAAAAACAAGCCCACCATGCAATTATCAACTCCATGTTCCTTTGGTTCCCCAGCAATGGGGAACACAGCAAACTGTCTTGCAGCCACATGGATGCGCCTCCTGGTGCAGTGCTGCCAAACCCAGAATGGGTTGCAGTCAGCTCTCTGATTTTTCTGCATGACCCATGCCATTTCCTTCCTCTTTGGGCTGCCTCACTGAGTCTCCTGATGGCGAGAGCCAAGAGTCACATGGGAAGGTCTAAGATCAGTATTGGGAGCTTCAGCCAAAATTGATGAGGTGTGATGAAGACCAGAGCCCAGCTATGGTTCCCATGCCCAGTTCCCAGTTGTGAAGACTCTTATGGCACAAAGCGAACTGAAGGACTTTTTGTTCGTGCTGGTGACGGTGGTTGATCAAATTCAGGGTGGCTTTCATACTCCTTTGTCCCCTGCAACAGAAAATCACAACTGCTGCAGCATCATGAAGCATGGGATATGGGGTCCCTCTGCTTCTCCTGTTTATGGAAAGGCCTTCAAAGCTACCTTCACACTATTTGCTTGGTGACATTAGGTCAGGGAGGCATTTGAGAGTGAGGCACAAGGAAGTGGCAGAGATGAGGCTGGCCTTTGGAGCCCCAGCAAACATAAGGTCCTGATCTCATCCAGGCTGCCATAAATCAAGTCCCATGATGTCTCACGAGTGAGGCCAGCCACAGACCCATATATTTTCTGAGCATCATCATGAAATGTTAGCCTCTGTCTTTGCTCCTCTCTACTTTTCTCTTGAGCATCACACTCAGGCAACCTTTGAATTAGAAGAGTAACCGGTTGAAACCTTGCCATTTTCTCCTGTTCTCATGCCTTCCTCTTTCCACTTTCACCTCAGGACTGAGCCATGTCACTTCCCATCTATTTCATGGTCATGGTGATGAGGTGTGAGAGGGCCTCATGACACTTCCACATCAAAGGGGATGTGCAGTGCTCATTGAAGAGGCTGGACACACTATTTCTGGCTGGGGCATGGAGATTTCCAGCAGGTGCCAACCATCCCCCACATCCCCTACCTTCCCACCATTGGATTTTCTGGTCCTTCTCTCCTTTCTTTCTCCCTCCTGACTGAGGGGAGAGAGTAAATACATTTAGATCCTGATAGCATGACCTCAAGGGGCTGAAGACACATATTTACAGCAGGAGGTTTCCCTCCATCCTTCACCCTACACCTTCCATTCTCCATCCTCCATCTTCCACCCTTCATTCTCCATTCTCCATCCTCCATCTTTCACTCTCTACCCTTCATCTTCCATTCTCCACCCTCCACCCACCTTCCATCCTCCATTCCCCATCCTCCATCTTCCACTCTCCATCCTCTGAGTTCCACCCTCCTCTTCCTCACCACCTGCCTCTCCCCTCCATCCACAGTGGGACCAGCAAGCCTCACTCTTAGCGAGGATGCCAGTGAGGATGCTCACGCCACATGGAAGCTGGGGAGGGATGAGTGCTCAGCTTCGGCAGCCCCTCTCTACTCCACACCAGATGTCAACCCATGCCCACAGAAGGTTGGAAGAACAAGACCCCCGGACCCCCACCCTGACCCCAAGACCCACATACCCCATGCGCCCACCTCCATGGGTGCTCTCCCTGCTGCTCCCAGCCCAGGTCTCCTCTCCCGTCCTCGGGTCTGAGGCGAGCTGGGCGCTCTGAAAAACCTTTTTATGTGCGCGCGCGCGTGTGCGTGAATCACATGATGGCCGTTCACCTGTATCCCGAACAAAGGCAGCGCACTGTTTGAGGCCCAAACAAGCAAGTAGGCAAGGGGAAGGAGGGGGGTGCCAGGAAAACTGAAGGGGCTGTTGAGAGAGCGGGTGCGCGCGGGAGAAAATCCTTATCAAACTCCCAATTCATGGGTCTCCCTTTCCCTCAGCACACTGCCGGTATTGTTTGCCCGTTGTGTGTGTGTTTTTTCTGGTGTCTGCCCTGACCCCCCCATTCCTAGCTCTGACGCTGTTTTGCTCTATGGAAAGGTTTCATGGGGAACCCCTCCCATTTTCCCAGGCAGTCCTGGGACAATACCAGTGCTGTGCCCCCAGGCTGGGCACAGGACAAAAGCTGGCCCTGTCTCGCAGATGGGAAGCTTGCTGGGGTGCAACCATGCCAGGTTTTTGGGGTCCCACACCCACCAGTGGCTGAGAGCAGACACCAAAACTTCCCAGTGGACAGCCTCTGGCCTTTTTTCCTTCTCCAAGCTATTATTTTCATTTCTCCTCGCTTCTTTCCTGAAAGAAGGACTCTCACCTCCTAGTCCTTCTTTCCCATGGGTGCAATCATCCAGCAACATTCTTCCCTAGACAACTCAGTGGAGCTTGTCCTTGATGTCCTACCAACATGGTCTTCACATTGAGACCCTTCTGAGCTGGGTCCTGCTCCTGTGATGATGCTTTATGCACCCAGCCTGGATGCAGAAATACCTACAGTAGTAGGACAAATCCCCTTCCCACCTCAGTTTTGCCTGTTGCTCTCCTGACATGCCTTTTGCACGAACAAGTGGCACCTTCCAACATTTGCATTTCGAGGACTGAAGCACAAATAACAGATTTATCCAAGGTGACACAGGAAATCTGTGGTATAGGAAGGTCTCCAGCCAGTGAACTAACTCCCTTCACTGTTAGATCCTTCATCTGCAAAAGACTCTCTCTTTTTATGGGCTACCCAATACTTAGAGCACCTCACCCACACAGTAATATAAGCTTAAACTAAGAGAATGAAACCTGCTATATGAGAACTTCCCAGATCCAGACATAAGGAAGCCTTAAATTGATGAAGCCATGCCAGTCCTGTGATTCCTGAAACAAGAGATCTCCTCCCTCCTTGTCTTCCCTCCTCTCCCCTTCCTCTCCCCTTCCTCTCCCCTTCCTCTCCCCTTCC
>NW_024962335.1:13046896-13139344 GCF_019238085.1 Lagopus leucura
CTCTTCCTCTTCCTCTTCCTCTTCCTCTTCCTCTTCCTCTTCCTCTTTTGTGTCTTTCTTGCCACAGTTGGGAGTTGGAGGATCAGACATTCTTTTGCTCACCCAGATCTGGTGACATGGAGGAAAACTGAACTCTACCACTTGCTATCTTGCTGGAGTTAAGCAGAGGCTCATTTTCCCTGTAGACACCATTGAGCTTAGTGGCTTCCTTGATTCTGCATCCAGTGGGCCATGGACATCATCTGGCTTGGAAGCTGGGATCTCTCTTGGTGGGAGAGATTGTCCCATTCTGTAAGACTTGTGGCTCACCAATTGCTGCTTTGGTCAAGGAAGCATGGCACCAATACTGGATTCTGAGTGTATTAGCACCACCCTTGGGTCTGGTTCCCTTATGTTTCAAATAGTGCCAGCCAGGGTTTTTGTAGGGTATTACAATGAATCATGGAATCATTTCGGTTGGAAAACACCTTACAGATCACCTGGTCCAACCCTCAGCCCATCCCCACCATGTCCACCAACCATGTCCTTTGTGTCACATCCACACAGTTCTGGAACATCTCCAGGTGACTCCACCACCTGCCAGGGCAGCATCGTTCTTTCTAATGCAAAGATTCTGGAGAGTGAAGATCTGCTACAAAAGCTGAAAATATTCTTGAAATCCTTTGAACTTTGTTCCCTGGGTCACAGTCATTCACCTTGCATTTTCTTGCTTCGCAGCTTCAGGTTGGCTCTCCAGCAAAGAGCTGGGGCAGCAGCTAGATCTATCTCCTTGCTGACTCAGGAGGATCTGGGGAGACTGTTAGAATTTCATGGGTGATCTCTCATGGTTACAGGATTGGCACTGCTCTTTGTCATCCCCAGTGAGAAGGGGAAGTGAAGAAGCCAACAACCACATGCATCTGAGAAGGAAAGCAAGTTAGAAAATGGAAGAATTTGTGGGAACATTCTGTAACCTGTTGTGTGATTAGAATCTGTATGTGTTCCAGTGCATGAGCAACAAGAAGTGAATGACTGTGAAATAGTCCTCATATTTGAAAAGACCTCATATTTGCCTTCAGGAGCAGTTCAACAGAGTCAAGGAAGCTCAGCCTGGTCATCTTGGTGAGAGCCCACAGAGATGGAGATGTTGTAAGGACCCCATCTTTAGGGTAAGAATCCTAGGTAGGTTCAAGCTGGCATGACTTGCTCTGCAGAGTGCTCTTCTGAACCTAATGTCCTCCATCCTCAGGATGCTCCTGATTTCTTGCACGCCCTTCTCCACATTGAGGAGGCTCTTTTTGCAGTATTTTGACCCCATTATCCTGGGCCAGATTGTTGCAATGCACAGTGTGGGGTCCCCACCGAACTCCATGATGGGGATCAGGGACATGTTGGGGATATGGATACTACAAGCGTGTCAGTGGTGGCGGGGGAAAGGAAGAGGAGCCCAGCCTTGGGTTGCACTACTTCACATCCTTCCCTGTGCCCAGCAAATCCAGTACCCTGGGGTTAAGCTCTCTATCCCCACTGGGGGAAAGCAGTGAATGCTGAGTTGGAGTGGGGGGCTGCAGCATCCCCTCCTCACCAGTCCTGACTGTGTCCTGGCTCTGAGCAATGCTTGGCTCCACCTTCCACCCTTCCCTCCCCCGGTGCTAAGCAGCAAAGCCAGCAAGAGGCATCCAGCCGGGGCATTAGTAAAAACCAAGCCTCCCTCCAGGAATGGCACTTGCCTGAGCACCTCCCCGGCAGCACGCCCCACAGCCGGAGGGAGAACAGGGGGGCACTGGGACAAGAGCTGCAGCCTTCACAGGGTTTGCTGCCCGCACCAGCCAGCAACGTAAGTTTTCCTACCTGAGCTCACTGGCATGCACATTTATTTTTTGTACTTTCTGCCACTTTTTCAGTTTCCTCAGCGAAGATTCATGTCATCCCTTGAAAGTGGAGTGACAGCAGCCTTTGCTCCGCATTGACTTTTGCAGCTAAACAAGAGGCATGCTTTTTTGTAACTTCCTATTTTTTCTTTCTTTCTTTCTTTCCTCCTTTTAACTTCTGTCTAGGGGAGAGATGTTGTGGGGAAGGAGGGGCTTTATTTTTAGAGCTTTTTTTTTTTCAAATCAGGGGACAGTGATGCTGTGGCAGGGACTTACAGAGGTGACTGCAGACAGTGAGAGAGGAGGGGTGCACAGGGTGGGCAGCTCAGGTCCTGGGCTTCTCTTCAAGTTGAACTATGTGTGTGTTTGCATCTGGATATGAAGGTGCATATGTATATATGTACATATACATATACAAGGATGTGTTTGGGGACACGAAGCAGATGTGATTTAGGTCTTTGCTCCAAGAGCAGCAAGCACTGGCGTGTCACGCTGGCACTTTCTCCTACTGCTTCTGGGGCTCTGGAGGTGGCTAGGAAATGGGAGATCTGTCCCTTTGGTTCATCCCCCATGGAGATCTGCAAGCAGGCAGGATCTCTGCGAGGTCCCCAGAACCCCCTGTCCTGCATGGTTAGAGCGGTTGCAGGCATGGGTTGATGGTTGGACTGGATGATCTTAGTGGTCACTCCAACCTTTATGATTCTATGATTCTATGATTTTTTGGCACGGCTGGGCAGCTGCCACCGTCCCCTCTGCACATGCCAGTTCGGGACATTTGCAGAGATAAGAGCTCCCGATGGATCAGGGCCCTGACCCATCCCCACCCCCATCGATCACGGGTTTTGCGGTGTGCACGGCTATTGCTTTGCTTGCGCTTTTATCAAGCAGCCCCTGTCTCGTGGTCTGCTCTTCGCAGTGTGGAGTCCCAGTCGGATTTGGTGGCTGCTTTTCCTTTTCTCTATTTTCCTTTTTCTTTTTTCCTTCCTTTCCTTTGTTTTTCTCTTCCTCCCTTCCCTCCCCAGTGAGAAGAAGGAAGCGACCATGGCTGATGACCAAGACCTGTCGGAGGTGGAGATGAGCCCAGTGGGTTCTGAAGACCATCACTGCCTCTCGCCGGGACCATCCATGGCTTCGGACAACTCTCCACACCTCACCGGCTCTGGAAATGGGGAGATGGGCAAGGTCAAGAAGGAGCAGCAAGACTCGGAGGCGGATGACGACAAGTTCCCTGTCTGCATCCGTGAGGCGGTCAGCCAGGTGCTGAGCGGCTATGACTGGACCCTGGTACCCATGCCTGTTCGGGTCAATGGAAGTAACAAGAGCAAACCCCACGTCAAGAGGCCCATGAACGCCTTCATGGTCTGGGCGCAGGCTGCCCGGAGGAAATTGGCTGACCAGTATCCGCACCTCCACAATGCTGAGCTCAGTAAGACCTTGGGGAAGCTCTGGAGGTAAGAGAGGGTGTGTGAGGGTGTCCTGGTGATGAGGAGAAAAGATGGGGATGGGGAGGGAGGAGGGGGTGTCTCTTGTGCCACTGCTTCTTTACTGGAAGATGCCCACAGGAGGCACAGCCAGCAGCGAGGAGAATGGGGAAGAGTACCCTGTATATGTAGTGAAAGCTTCCTCAGCAGAGCTCACCTCCATCCCAAATGGAGCTCACACTTTTCTTTTTCACCTGTTTCCCTCTGATTTTCCCTGTTGTTTCTGATCATGACACTTATCCTGGTCCTCTCGTACTTGATGGTCAGGGGAAATCTTGTCTCCTTGGCTCACCCTCTGCTGGGCAAACTTATGCATGAACAGAATCTGGTCTGAGCCCCATCAACCATAATTCACCTGTGGCTGCCCCAGGATCATTTGACCTTGGGTCCCATGCTAGCAGGGGAAACTTTTGAGCAGTGCCAGTCTCCCATCTGATCCTCCCTCCCATCCTTCCCAAGGTGGTCCTGGTATTGGCAGGCTGCGCAAGTGCAGTGAGGCTATCAGAGGGGAAAGATAGGCAAGAAGAGACCCTGTATAGTGTGGCTTATGAGTGCCATGATGGCCAACCCACTTTCTCCTCATGAGTCTGTCTATAACAGTAATGCCATCAACCTGTTAAACTTTCTGCTGCTAGCCCCCCACAGTGCCACCCCCTTGCTTTGTACCAACCAACGCACATCATGGCCATCAGCCCACTGTGAAGGGACTCTCATTCCCTTTTCTGCCCTGGCAGCACTGTATGAGAGGAAGATTTGTGCTTCTGATGGGCCACAAGACATTTTTCCAAAACATGCCGTGGCCAGCAGGTCTCCTCCTGACTCCAAACCTCCTGGTGCACAAGGAAGAACTGGGCCCTTAGGCACTGCTTTCTCCCTGTGCTGCATCCACTTGTTTACCCCAGCCCACTAATGTGTTCTACAACTCAAGCAAGGGGGTTTCTTTAGGTAGTCAAAGGCAAACATCTCTGATGCTTTTTCACTTCATCATACTTTGTTCCCCACTGCCTTTCCTTTCCTCTACCCCATTTGCTGCTCTATCCTTGGGCTCTGCTACTAGCCTCTGACCTCAAGTGAAGCTTGGACCAGTAGCTCTCAGGTCTGGACTGCTCTTTTCCCTTCACTCTGGTAGCCCACTGGTTTTGTCTGTCCCTCCCAGCATCTGTTGTCCCCATCAGGGACAGCCGTTCCCCCCCAGCCACACCTTGGTGTCCTCTTCCATTTGTTTCTTTATGAACCGATCACCTTCTTCATACTTTGCCCCCATTTCTCTGCTTCCCAGCACCTTCTGGTGCTGTCCAAATCTACCCTGTTTTGTTCCCAAAGTGTTATTTCAAGATATTTTTCCTTTACTGGGACACAACTCCTTCCCACATCTTTGCTGCTAGGGCAAATGCAGCTCTCCAAGCTGTGCCAGCCCATACGAGACTGTTCTGACTGGGTTATGGGTATTGCCACAGGGCTGGCACCTGAGCTAGCCAGGATGGCACACGTGTGCCCTTCTGTGGGGCTAGGGACAAGAATCAGCCAACCAAAGCCCAAGGAATCGGTCCTGAAGGTTACCAGGGCTGCAGCCCTGAGCCAGGATTCTCAGCCATAGTGCAGTTGGGTTGCTCTCCATAGGTTCCTCATGCACTGAAGGTATACTGTCTGTGAATCAGTGTGGGTGACAAATTCTATTTCCACATAGGCTGCTGCAAGCTTATACAATTAGGGGCTGCATTAGCAGTGCAGGGAATGAGAGCTGGTGAGCACAGAGACTGCCTGCAGACCTTTAAGCCAAGTGCCAGTGATCGGCGATTGGTAGGGATGGCAGAGCCTGGAAAATCCTCTTAAAGACTCATCCAGTATCTTAGTACTATGCTTGCTGCATCCCTACCGTGCGGACAAAACGTCTCCAGAGGAGGTTGAAGGGGAAGGAGTTATGGTCCCCTTCACCTTCCTCAGTCTGCCCACTTAGGATGCAAAGGATGCAGATGAAAAAGTGAGTGTGCTAAAATGGAGGGTGAGGGCAAGGAGAGGAGGAGGGGAAGGGAGGGTTTCCATGCTTGATGAAAGCTCGCCTTGGCTGCTTTCCTTCCCTGGGGCAGGTTAGGAGCAGCTCTCAAATGGAGGCAGGCTGCTGAAAATGTCGGTGTGATGTGACTCTAAGCCAACACGCCGGCCAGAAACAACTCTGGAGCCAAAACCAGACGGGAGTTGGGAAGAAGGGGTACAGTGGGGCTGCGGGGAGCAGCACGGAGAGCCTGTGAAGAGATCTTTGTATGGGAGTGGCAGCTCCCTCATTTCCTGCACCTCACCAAGGCAAAGAGCCAGGGATGGGGTCATGCCCGTGAGCTCCAGGGCTGTGGACGTGTAGGACCAACCATCCTTGGCCGTGCACCAGGAGATCCCATCCCCACCGCCCTGACTCATTGGCAGCTGAGCCCTGGGATGGGGTCAGGCTGTGGCAGCGCGGCATGATGCCAAGTGGTGGAAGGGAAAGATGGGAAAGATGGGAGGGAGGACTTTGGCTCCTCTTTCTCCTCCAGAGTGGGGTGCCAAAGGGGTGAGTGCTTGGTGTCGGGCTGAGTGGAGGTGGCTGCGTTAAGCCCCATAAGGGCTTTGCTCTGTGATCCATATGTTCTCTGCCCATGCGAGATTCCTTTGCATTGTCGATGGAGGAGTGTGGGGGGCAGAGGGGGAGGGCAGGAAACAAGTGAAATCCAAATCCCCCAAATCTCCTGGCCTTTGCCTGCTCGCACCAGTTTCACTTTGCTAAAGCCGATTTGAGCTCTGATCCCAGTGAGAGGGAGGAGGGAGCAGGTAGGCTGGGGAAGGAGAAGACAAAGGCACAGGGAGTAGACTTCCCGCTGTCCTGCTGGCAGCGCTGCCAGCAGGCTGCTGGCCAGAAGAGAGGAGGTGAGGAGTCCAGGCACCAACAGAGGGCAGGCAGCTGGCTTCTGTGCAGACTCAAGTGACTTTTTCCAGGAGGCAGATATGCAAGGCTGAGCTTCGGTCTCCTGCTCATCTCCTCTGTCCAACATCCAGCCTCTTCCTCCAAGCGGTACCTATGTAAAATGAGACGTTCCATTTCCAGCCATCTTATTAGTTTTAGCACTACCTGTGTTGGGAGTAGAGAAGCCTGAGCCCAGCTGCCATGTAGAGAAGTGTTGTAAGGGTGCAGTTTGCCTCCATTCTCTCCTTTCATAGAATCATAGAATACCCTGAGTTGGAAGGGACCCATAAAGGACCATCGAGTCCAACTGCTGGCTCCACACAGGACCACCCAAAAATTAGACCATATGTCTGAGAGTATTGTCCAGACACTTCTTGTACTCCAGTAAGATTGGTGCCGTGAGCATTCCCCTGAGGAGCCTGTTCCAGGGCCTGATCGCCTTATGGTGAAGAACCTTCTCCTGATATCCAACTGGACTGTCTCTTCTTTGTCTCCCATGGAGAAGGGTTGTTTTCAAGGATGAGGTGAAGTTGTCTCCCAGTCCTCGATGCCTTGGACAGGCTGTCCTTTCGACACCATGGAGGGCAGATTGGAGCAGCACTGGCAGAGGGATTAGAGCCCTCCTGGAGCTGTGAGCATGGTGTGGAGTGGTGGGAGGGGAAGAGAAAAGCTGGTGTTGGATTCACAGTGGCTCAGTTGCTTTAAGCTGCAGGATTAAGGAGGTGGAGGAATGCAGTGTGCGGCCGTGACCTTCTCAGGCTGCCTGGAGTGAACCCAGGTCAGCACTGTAATGGGCTGCAGACCGCCACACACCTGACTGATAGGCAGAAGGTGCTCAAAAACCAGTCACTGGCTGCTGAAGCCTTTCATCCTCCTCTGCAGCTCTACCTGCGTACTCCTTCTCTCTCACCTTCAATTTTTCAGATCAATCCAGGTCTTTCTATCTATGACAATGCTTTCAATTGAGCAGAATAAGTTACATTTAAAGCTAAAGACTTAAGGAGTACCAAGATGCTGGCTTATCCCCATCCCCAGGCAATTCTTTTGTTGGGAGAAAAAAGGGGTGAGCATCTCATAAATGTGAAATATTTTGCCATTTGTGTGCCCAGCAGTAGTTCGACGAGACGGGTCCCTTTTGAGAGCGCTGCTCTCTGATCAGAAGTAGGATGACTTTGAGTCACAAGAATATTTGAGGGGAAAATGGTAAAATTAAACTCAAGTGTTTCCAAGTGGAGATCTGTTAGAGCCTTGAGCAATGAAGTCGTTTTCTCTGAGCTGTCCTGTCCGCATGTTGCATGGTTTCTTTGGAGATCCTATCTTACCCACAGGAGCTCATGATCAGGCAGGAGAACAGAGAAGGACCTCACATTTGTACATCTTTTATCCAGAGACCATGATTCATCTATTTCAACAAGGTCTAGTGACATAGAATTTGTTTTTTTTGCAGTAAGAAGAGCTGGATATTTGTGCTTCAGCCTACAGCTGCCAACACCCATCACTGTCATTTGTGCTCAGTAGAGCCATAAATTTTCCTTTGGGGTTGAAACTAAAAGATAAGTTAGTTTGTTGAGCTTAACTGGGATACTGTGATTCTTTTTCTGATGTTCCTGCCCCTCTCCTTCCCCTGTTTTTTACCATTTTGGCCCTGCAGGCTGCTGAACGAAAGCGATAAGCGTCCTTTTATTGAAGAGGCCGAGCGGCTGAGGATGCAGCACAAGAAGGACCACCCCGACTACAAATACCAGCCACGGAGGCGGAAAAATGGCAAGGCCACGCAGGGCGAGGGCGAGGGCCAGGTGGAGGGGGAGGCTGGCGGGGCTGCTGCTATCCAGGCTCACTACAAGAACACCCATCTGGACCACAGGCATCCTGGGGAAGGGTCACCCATGTCTGATGGGCACCCGGAGCACTCTTCAGGTGAGTCCCATGGCTCCATGAACAAACTGGTAGGTGACAACGATCTGGGAAGCTCAAGAAAACAAGCCATCACCTTAGGGATATGTCTCACATTGCTCATGACCCGACAAACACTGTTGGAGTCAGTGGTATAGTGACAGGCCCTGGTTTCCAGAGCACTTGCATTCCTCCGGTCAGGTTGGATAGATATCATTCCTTACCTATCATGGCTTACTGGGAGGAGCAGAGTTGATGTGTGCTGCTATCCAGGTGTAAAGCAGTAACTCACTTCTTGTCCTTCTTTCCTCCTCAAAATGTTTTTCACACCGCAGGTCAGAGCCACGGCCCTCCCACTCCTCCCACCACCCCTAAGACCGAGCTGCAGGCAGGCAAAGCTGACTCCAAGCGAGAAGGGCGTTCCCTAGGGGAAGGGGGAAAGCCACACATTGACTTCGGCAACGTGGACATCGGGGAGATCAGCCATGAAGTGATGTCCAACATGGAGACCTTTGATGTCAACGAATTCGACCAATACCTGCCACCCAACGGACACGCCGGCCACCCAGGCCATGTTGGGGGCTACGCAGCGGCCGCTGGCTATGGTCTTGGGAGCGCCCTGGCTGCGGCCAGTGGACACTCAGCCTGGATCTCCAAGCAGCATGGAGTCTCCTTGTCCGCCACCACATCACCAGTGGTGGACTCCAAGGCCCAGGTGAAAACGGAGGGGTCTGCCCCTGGAGGTCATTACACTGATCAACCCTCCACCTCCCAGATAGCTTACACATCCCTGAGTCTGCCCCACTACGGTTCGGCCTTTCCCTCCATCTCCAGGCCCCAGTTTGACTATCCTGATCACCAGCCCTCAGGACCCTACTACAGCCACTCCAGCCAAGCCTCCGGCCTCTACTCTGCCTTCTCCTATATGGGACCTTCCCAGCGTCCTCTTTACACTGCCATCTCTGACCCCACACCCTCCGTGCCACAGTCTCATAGTCCCACACATTGGGAACAGCCTGTGTATACGACTCTCTCCAGACCATAGGGAATGGGGAACAGTGACCAAAGCAGCGACGGAAAGGCTCCGAAGAATCCGCACAGGCAGAAGAGCCTCCGAACTCCGAGGTCACTCAGTGCCACCATCCAGCCACCAGAACCCACTGAGTATCTGGAAGTGCCTTTCTTGACCCCGGCTATCGCTGGCTCACCCGCCTACAGGAAGGTTTTTCGTCCTTTCGCCCTGTACCGATTTCACGCAGGCCACACAACTGGCTTGCAACACATTATTGGCCTTCTAGATGAGGAAGACTCAAGACATGGAGTGACGGGTCTGTGGTGGGCTTCGTTGTGCGCACCCTGGACTGTAAGAGGAGAGAGACTGTCCTTTCCTTCCCCTCCTCAACCTCCTCCAGCAAATTAGCAAGTGTTTCCAAAAGGCCTCTTGTCAAAACTCTTTGTCAGCTGCTGCGGGTGAAGGGTGCTTGCTCAGCCTTGGTGAACAAGTCATGGGAGGAGGAGTTGGGAGGACGGCATGGCCGGCTTCCTTGCATCAGTGTTGTGCAGCAGTCCTGCCTAAGATTCACACATGCATGAATCTTGATCCCTGCTGGAAGACCAACTTATGCTTGCCTCCCTGCTGATTTCCACAGCTGCACGCTATAGCTTTTCTCCCCACCTCTTCCCTCTGTCCCATCTGTTTAATCCCATACTCCTTCCTGCATGGATTTTATAAGGCTTGACTGAACAGTGCGGAGGATTCAGGAACGCACTGTCAGCCTTAGCCTCATATCATAGCCTGTATGTGTGTATGCGTGTTTGTGTAAGGAGTTGAGGAGAGGTGGGGAAGGATCTGTGAATCATTCAGGTGCTGTGGGTGAATCCTCTCTTCTTGCAATTTAATTTCTATCATTCACCTGTGATTCAGATTTCTGGGCATCTCAGTCCTTCCCAATCTCTTCAGTATCCCAACAATCTCTCAGCAAACCAGGTCCTTGCTCCTCCAGCATTTGACTGTGTCTGCTGAAAATGTGAAGGCACCAAGAAAGCTACGATGCACTTGCCAACACCCAGACGTAGTTGCAATAATCCAATACTCGCTCTGAGCACTGCTCCAAACTCAGGCCAATGGTGTGTACATCGCTGCTCATTTGTTCATCACGTTATCGCAATCTGTCAGCACCTCCCTCCTACTTTTGCCCAGGATGGAAAGATACTCTTGTGGATATAAGCAAGGTAGATATGCACCCAATATTGGATGACTACAAAGAAAAGAACACTACTTATGTGCAGAACTCATTTTCACCTCTGGGTTTCAAGCTGGAAACAAGCAGCTCTTGCAGTCAGATCGACCCTTTTTGTTCAGCCCATCTCCTGAGGACAGCCTACTTAATTCTCCTTTGTCACCTCCAGGACTGGGTGGTGCGTTTTGCCAGGGAGTGAACTGGCCAAGAAGCTGCTGCAGGAAAAAGTGACTCCTGACAACTGATCGCAGAGATGTGTTGTGGGACCTCCTAACGGGTAATTCAGTCTAGAAAGATAAAATACTTCAATCGAACGTGGACTGTGATTCGTGTCACTGTTTCCCTCCGTTGATATGATGTCAGATGTCCTTCCCACCTCCTTTAGCTAAGGATGACTTCTTGTGGTGTCTGAAGAGATCACATAGAATGTTTGTTCCCTGAACGCATGTAACCTATTTGAGCCCTGTCCTCTTATTTATGCAAGTAGCACCTTCCTCCCCCTGCTCCCTTTCCCCAGTCTCTATGCTGCCCTAGCACCATTAACTCTGCATTAAACATATGGAATAATAAACTTAAAAGTTTCATTTTCATGTCTCTGGATTATTTTTTTTCACTGCCTTCTTGAAAGTCTCTGATTTTTTCCCTTCAGTAAATCTGTCACGTCACCACACCACCACATAGATCCCATGAATGGCTCTCCTTGGCCCATCATTCAGAGGACACAGCCACAGCTTCAACTGGCTTACTGTGCTCTTTCATGGAGATGAAACTTACCTGTTCATAAGCCAGCTCCAGTCATTTCTTCCATGGGTTGCTGTTCCTAAGCTAAAACTCAGCCCATGACATAAAGAGCACTACTTCGCATGTATTTCACCCAAGAATTTCTGTATCTTCATTATTAATTATCTACAGGAGTGCAGTTTCTCCTCTCAGTTCCTCTAGATGATACTCTGATGTATTGATCTCTGATGTATTTTGGAAAGCAACCATTTGTTTCTTTGTAGAAACTCAACTCCTGTTTTCCAGAGGTAAGAACATAAATACACACATACAGAGTATGGTCAAGAATAGAGGTATGTAACCTGTTGTTGAAAGAAAACATGTTGGTCATCAGATCCTACGACTTCTGAAGAGTTGAGGAAAGAATATGTGCAGGGGATATTGGTCTGCCTGAGAACATCTCTCAAGGCCAATGGGAACAAGACAGAATTACACTGAATAAAAAAACTCCACAAAAATTACAAAATAGGTTCCAAGACTTCAAAGCATGATCTGTTCTGTGAGTTTATGTTCACTGAACACTTAATAGGTGAGCAGAATAAGCAGAAGGTCTAGGAAATGCAGAGCACTCCGCACAGTTTGGATGTGGTCCTTATAGGGCCGATGGCTTAATGACATCTAAAAACAGTGATTCCAATCTAAATAATTCCATGCAAAATAGGACTGTGACCACTCAGTGGAGAGGAGAAATCTCTACCCCAAATTGTGGGCTGTAGGAAACTATTGCACCGCAGAGCAGATTCATGTGGAGGGGATAAAGGGAGCCATGGCAGAGCTAGAGCAGGAGAGCTGATCACGGGAGTAGAAGAAAGACAACAGTGTGGGTGAACAGAAGACTGGTAGAAGAAAGTACTTAACCATACACATGTACCCTTTTCCAGTTCTTCAAACAAAGAAAGAGGGCTCCACATCAACCATTCTCCAGTGGAAGGGGATGTCTCCTCTCATCCAAGAGTGCCCCCACAAGTAGAACACCGCTGGTAACAGAGGGGTTAACCAATCCTCCTGCAGCCTAGAAGGAGCTGGCCCAGCATCCTTCCCTATCCCTTTAATCGTATCTGATACAGATGCAAGGCTGGGGAGGGGAGGCGGGCAGGGAACAAAGAAGCCATTTAAAAATAAAAAAAAAAAAGGACAAGAAAACGACCCCCGCGCTCCATGGCGGACGCCAGAACGATTGCACAAAGGCACCATTTCAGGGCTGAAATTTCACCACACCAACGTGATTAAAGGATTCCACAGAGGGTGGGGGGAGAAGGCTGAAGGCCACAGTACTGCAAATTAACCTTTTCTTAGTAAGGATGGCCTGGATCAGGAAGCACTTGCATTCCCTGGGGTCAATCCCCTTCCCACACCTGCAGGCATCTCCATATCCCCCCCTCTGAGCTTTTTGCCCACAGACCCACTCTACTCTTGCATTCTTGCCTCCCCCTCCTGCGCACACTGCATCCCTGCGCAAACCAACAAAGGAAGGGTGGATGGGAGGGTGTTCTTACAGGGAGCAGTAAGAGGATGACATACATGGCTGGTTATATGAGCTAAGTTCCCAGGCAGGTGCATTCGCACTCCCGTTGGGATATGGATCCACACATACAGCACAAAGAATGCATGCTTCAAACAAGCAGAGACTAGGTGGAAAAATCCTCCCCGAAGCTCTGCAAAGAGAAAAACAATGTAAAGCAGAAACAACAGGTGCATTTTTTAATAAGATCACCTGCTACAGAGACAGAGTGGTCTGCTTCAGAGCTCAGAGGAAGAACCTGGGAGCAGAGACAATTCAGACATGAAAACCAAGCAATAGCTGGCTGGAAGCCCTTCCAGATTTTAATGCATCCACCTAACTTCTTGATTTCAGCAAAGGGCTGCATTTTTCTTTTCCTTGCACATCAGAAGTGAGAATGAAGGGACCTTAATGGGACAAATCACCAATCTGTCATCACGCTACAGATTACAGAAAAGGACTCTAGAATTTAACTATTGCTGTGCCACTGCAAGAGCTTCTGGTGCTCATGTAAGTGAAATGCCTTGAGAGAACCCATGCACAAAGGACCACCAGCTCCACTGCACATCAGAGAACAGCAGCACAAGTGGCAAGAGTGGCAATTTAACCTACAACTGCTGAGCTAGTAGGGCTGTCACTGGCGACTGTGCTTCCGGCTGGGGCAGTGCCACTGAAAGGGGATCCCCATCACTGATAAGCAGCAGGAGCAGGGAAACAATAGGTGATTTGATGAGAGCTGCTCTGCGATACTCCTGAGAAGACCCACAGCCAACACTGGCCAGAGAGGAAATTGGAGGTTTCCACAGCAACCTGCTCAGGGCACAAAGGCCCAACTGTCTAGGGAGAAGGAATGGAAGTGTCTTAGCACTCCTGTTTTAAGAAGGGCTGGAATCTTTCTGAAGCCAAAGTACCTGCAAGATCACTTCTGTACAACGGCCCTTTAATTGGCTGTTGGTCCTATAACCAGGGAGGAGCTGTGGTGGAGGCAGTTACTGTACTCTTTACCCCAGATAAAACGTATGGGCTGCTCAGTTGGAAAAAAGGCTGCAATGAAAGCATAGTGCTTGACTCGCTAATATTAATAAATAGAGCCCATGCAGACTGACACAGAATGAAATGGTAACAACCAAGCCGGCATACAGGAGAAAGAATTTATAATTTATTTATACAAATATAAACAAAAATAGAAACATCTGCTGGAGAAGGAAAGAATCAAAAGCAACAGCCAGAGGCCGATCAGTCTGTGATAATTAGCTCATCCACACCCCAGTCCTCATAGCTCCCATCAGGCAGGTAACGACGGATGATGATAGGAATCTTGCGTGCTCTGGAGGGAGGAGAGAGAGGTGAATGAATGCCACAGCCTTCACTATGCCATTTCAGCAGGCAATGGCACTGCTGACTTCAGGAAGCTCATGGTAGACCTATGTAGTACTGGTGATTTGGAAAGTCTCAACAAAATTCTCCCTTGTAGGTGCAAAGCACTGAGCATCTTAAGTCTCAAAACAATCAAAGACTGACAGGAACACAGCATCTGCTAACAGCAGTTCCAATTGGAAAGCAAGAAAGCACTGAATACAATTTGACTTAGTGGAAGCAGATTTAAGAGCAAAATATAATTAGATGGTCCAGAATCTAACCAGAGGATCAGGTTTAGAACCATATCAGACCTGAAAAGTAATACAGCGCTTTAACGATCACATCCAGAGCTGCTGTTTTTCCAAAAGCAGCTTCCTCATGCCAAGAATTGCAATTTAGTTCTGGCACAGCACAGGATGCCACTGTATTTTGTGTCACACCCTTTCTAGAGCACACACTCAGATGGTGACCTGAACCAACTCAGGCTGAACTTGGAGATCTGACTGGAACACAACCCATAGAGGTTTTGGCAATGATAAAGGGAGCTGTAATAGATATAAAGTCTGCAAAAGCAACTGCAATGCTCTGAGCAGAGGGACAAATCAATTCAAGAACGGGAATTAGTAAGTAAAATAATCCAGTTACTCTGGTTGAAGGATACCTGCCTGTGACATAGTAATCTGCTGACCATACTGGCAAACTGTGGGCCACTCTGCTGGGGGCCTCTAAGTAGTGATTCAGAAACTACGTGTTCAGTGACAGAAGAGGAATCTCTCCATAAGCAAGAGGTGCATTTCCTGCTAGCACAATAAGCTAAGTATCAAAGGGTGCAGTGAAACAACATTCTTATCAGTCTCCACATCACCAAGCTGACCCTAATTTTGTTTATTTAAGCCAGCAATTCATTTGAACACAGGTCTGTTCAGAAGGCTGCTTCAAATCGATTCCTTTCAGGGAATTAAATTGATTCCTTATGGAGATCTTGGGTTCTCATCATAGAAATGACTGATATACAAGAGGTCAGAGCACTGCTGTTTGCAAGAACTCCTGGGATGGAAGTGAGCAGCTGTGGAGAAGGTACAAGGTGGGAAAGCAGAAGTCAACTGCAATATTCCCTGTCATTGATGAAAAAGAAGGTTGTCTTGGAATATAATGCATGGAATAAGTTGCTAAGTGCTGAGATAAGCAGAGGATTGCTTGCTTTACAGAAAACAATACATACACTGCCAAGGGCTGGGACTTACTTGAGTTCTTTCATGGCAATCAGCAACGGGTCTGTCTCTCCTTCCAACTCCACCATCACAGGTGCACACATCCTGGGACAAACATCAACAACCATTTGAGAGAACACAGGAAGAATCACAGAAAGACAGAAGGGACAGCTAAGCACACGACTGTATACTGCACTCTTATCCACTCTGGGAAGAAGGTTTTCCCCAAGCAGTTATGGACTGAGTTTTCATTTGAATGCTCCTACTCCACCCCTCATCCTCTGCTAGTCAGCTGGGACTTGAGTGCTGGTCAGATACACACCTGTCTAGTCTCACTGTGCTGTACTTAAACATGAAGAATAAGAGTAGATCTATAAAAATAAAGATTTGAAACACTATAAAATGGGCATCTGACTTGCTTGCATCTTCAAGGCTTCCTTCAAAGGAAAACAAAGGGTTAGATTTACGATGCACTCTATCTCTAGAGGGAAAAAACAAATGCATTTTGGTAAGGGCTGTAACAGTAGAGCAAGCACAGTTGACAACTATCTGTCTCAGGTGGCAGCAGAAGCAACAGAAATTCACGTTATGTGTGTGTAAGGCCACTGGGGGGCTGCTGCTGGCCTAGAGTCAACACCAGAAGCAGAACATGGAAGTGAAACAGACCAGGCACCAGTGTTTTGGATGAAACGTCTGGCGCTGGCCCATTTCATCTCTTCCATTCTTTTGGCCTGCCACCAGTTGAAAGAACGCACACAGAATTCCTTCCTGGAGTAATAACCAGGCAAAGAATAGCTCAGCAAAGCGACCATTAAGCAAAGATCATTTAGAAGCTCGTCGGTCAGATCAGCATAATTTTCAGGGTGGATGCAGCTAAGATAAACTCAGAAAACTCCTTTCAGCACAATTTCAACACAGTCTAATAATATCACCTACAGGGCACTTCAAAAAAAAATATATATATCACAAAACTTTCTGGCATGCAATATTAAAACAGATCTGGACAGGTAAAAGGAAAAATTTGAGGGGAGCTAGCCTTAACAGTACTTAAAAGAGAATTTAAATGTTATTACTATTAGAAGTGATGCTTCACTATTCCAAATACTTAGCAAATGTACAGTTTGCCACAATAAAACCATATGCTTCAGACTTATGCCATTCCTACAGTTTTTACAGCCTTGTGATAACAATTAATGATATTACAGAGTATCCCTTCCTCAAAACTTAATTTTGTGAAAGTAGTTCCAAGCTTCCCAGCTCATGCTGGCTGCCTTACGAAAGGCAGAAACCAGAACCACAATGCCACGTTACCCACTCTGTTTGCCTGTGACCTCCGAGCTCATTAGAGTGTGTGAGCATCTTGTTTTATAGGTACAAAACCCACAGCGTCAGCTGGGGTGAGACTCAGAATTCATGTGTGACTAACAGCTTGCAGTATTGCTTTTTGCTGTTGACAGAGATGGTGATTCCCAAACTCAACTGCCAGGCAAAGGATCACATGAGGTTTTAGGAAGAAAGGAAGGAGCTTTAACAGGGAGAGACGTTAGAAGAACGCAGTCCTACAGTAGGGATGGCTGGGATACAGATAAGAAAACTCACGCTATTTGGAGGGCACGCGTGCCCAGAACTCTGGCTCGCTCGTACTTGGTCATGTAGGGGGTGGTGATGCGCTTCTGGTTCGCTGCCTGTCGCTCTCCGGAGGGGAGGATCTCCACGTTCTCCTGTCCCTCCTAGGAAAAGCACAGCACCGTTAGAGGTCGACTGAAAGCCCAGAAGCAGGCCAGCCGGCCGGGTCCTGCAGAGCACCCACCTCCTCTACATTCTCCAGATCATCCAGCCCCTCGTCTTCCTCCACATCATCGAAGTCATCCCCATCAAAGCTGCGGGAAAGAGGCAAGCACACATCGCACAACGCGCCGAGGCCGGGGGACAGGACCCAGGCCTGGGCTTAGCGTTGAAGCCGGCGGTAGGCCCAGGCCTTGATCCCAGCCCTCACACCACCGCAGCCCCACTCTCACTTGTCCTCGTTGTCCGACATCTTGCTCCCTTTCTCCCCGGCGGAAGTACGATTCACTTCCGGTCGCCCGACACGTGACGCAACGTTTTCCGGAAGTAGCCCGGCGGCGCCGTTGCCGCGGAGACGGGACGCCGCTCTGCCCGCCCCGATCTCTCAGCTTCTTCTCCCAACGTCGCCACCCACCATGGCCTCGTCGACGGGAAGAAGATCAGCGGGAAGAGGCAGAGCCCGGTACAGCCCCGAGACCTGGGAGGTGCTGAGAGGTAACGGGTTTTGCGGGAGGGAGGGAAAGCCCCGGGAACGCGGGGAAGGTTGCAATGTGGAGCAGTCAGATAAGTGCGTTTCCCCCCAGGCTGGCTTCTGTCCTGGGTGCTGTGGGGCCCGGGGAGCCCATTGGGCTGTGTGGTGACACGTAGCTGCTGTTTTTCAGCCCTGATGGAGGAGTCGAAGCTGACGAGTTTCCAGAGGCGATGCCTGATGGACTGCCTGAGGCGTGAGTGGTGCCCACCTGCAGCTCCTTCCCCAGCACTGTGGTGAATGGCTTCTGCTGCTCGCACTGAGGGATGGCATTCACCTTCTGCTTGGTTGGGGGGATGCGTCCTGTTCTCTCCGTGTTTCTTGTGGGTGCTCATTGAGATGTCCCCAAGGGACTTGATGTGATGGTGTGAGGTTTCTGTGGAACCAGGATTCACAGCCTCGAAGGTCACCTGCGTCCTGGGCCGCATCAAAAGAAGGGTGGCAGAAGGGTGAAGGGAGGTGACTGTCACCTTCTGCTCTGCCCTTGTAAGACCCCATCTGCAGTTCTTTGTCCAGGCCTGGGGCCCCTAACACAAGAAGGATATGGAGCTGTTGGAATGGGTCCAGAGGAAAGCCACAAGGATGCTCAGAGGGCTGGAGCACCTATCCTGTGAAGACAGGCTTGGGGAGCTGAGCTTGTTTGGCACGCAGAAGAGAAGGCTCTGGGGAGACCTCACTGCAGCCTTCCAGTACTTGAGGGAAGCTTACAAGAAAGATGGAGACAGACTTTTTACACTGTATAATGGTGATAGGACAGGGGGGAACGGCTTTAAACTAAAAGAGGGGAAATTTGGTTTAGGTATTGGGAAGAAATTCTTCACTGGGCGGTGAGGTGCTGGCACAGGCTGCCTAGAGAAGCTGTGGGTACCCCATCCCTGGAGGTGCTGAAGGCCAAGTTGGATGGCCCTGGGCAGCTTGACCTGGTGGATGGAAGCCCTACCAATGACAGGAGCTTGGAACTGGGTGGGCTCTAAGGTCCCTTCCAACTTAAGCCATTCTATGATTTTATGATCTTCTGCTGGCAGTAGGCTGGGGCCACTTGCTCAGTCTCCTCTGTCTGACATCAGTATGTTGGGTTTGTTCTCTAGGGGGAGATTCTCTGCCCCTCCAGTGCCACCCCACCTCCAGCCAAGAACCAGTGCCCTCACCTCCTGCTTCCTTCCCACCATGCCGTCAGCCAAGCAAGCTGTCAGCTAAACCCCATCTTCGGCCTGCTGAGGTCTGCCGGGCAGGAGATGCCTACACCCGAGAGAAATTCAAGCCACAGGCAAGGCGTAAGTAAGCAAGCGTTGCAGATAAATAAACTGTGCTGCCCAGTTCTTCTCTTTCGCTTGTGTCTAACACTTCAGCACCCTTAGGGAGTGTATAGGAACTGCTGAGCTACAGACTGAACCTCTGATTGATCACCTGAGGTGAGCAATGAGTCAGCCACGGGAGCACAGTTGAAGGCAATTCACCTGTGCTGCTGCAAGGGGTGGAGCCAGGCTCCATCTCTCCTAGACCTAATTAAGAGCTGGCTACCAGGGGGGAAGGATCTCTTCTGGAGATCCAATTTGCTGGAGTTTTTTAAGTGAGCCCAGAATACACGTAAGCTTTCTATCTATTCTCTTTTTGTTATCATAATCTGCTTTGCCTAACTCTCTTGTTTATTTTGTAATTATAGCATCTTAATATTCATTGATTATACAGGGAGTATTCTTAATTATTCTTTAAGCTTTCTTCTTCAAAGATGCTTGAAAAAGAGACCTCTGAGGGAGCGCCTGCTGCAAATGCTCACAGAGTTCTGCCTGCTGACTATGGGGACAGTAGGTGACAGGAAGTCATATAACCTTGTGTAGCAAGAGAGTACTATATAATTTTCTACCTTGTAAACGTGGGTGGAACTTCAGAGGTCAGATTGGTTTGCCCTTTACCATGTGTAGCATGGTTCAGTCTGGGGCTGCACCATCACTTACATCATGCTTTCTCTGCCATTAGCAGCAAAGCAGGGCAGGCAGCTCCTTGCTGAGGGGACACACTGCTAACAATTCATTTTTATCCATGGCATTCACAGGAGATTTGGAAAAGGAGAAGCAGAGGCTCCAAAATATCTTAGCAACTGGGAAGGATGTGGTGGAGCACCGAGCAAAACAGAAACTGGTTCAGACAAAGGAAGAGGAGATGCCTGAGCTTGACCGCTTTGAAGAACGTATGTCTCTGTGTGATCTGGAGGAAGGCACAGGGGTGGCCTGGGCAGCTGTGCCCTCCAAGGGTTGGGATGACAGGCTGTGTAGCCACAAATCTGGAGCCCACAGTGAAAGGGCACAGATGCCAGGTTCCACGAGGAAGGACTTAACTGCTGAGATGCTGTGATCTGGCCTTGCCTGCAGAAGTTATACTGCAGTGGTTTTGTTGGGAGATGCAAGCTGTCTGGATTGCACACAAAAGACAAACTGGTGGCAGAGCAATACCTAGTGAATTGCTGGGGTAGCCTGGGCAGAAAGCCCACGTGCTGTGGATCCTTTCTTCAGCCAGCACAACTCAGTGTAACCATCCTGACTGTGGTTTTGGCTCTGTTTACTTTGACTCCAAGATCAGTGCAGTCACAGAAGTAGAGCTTAAATGCAGAGCAGGATTTTAGCAGTGGTGTACTTTGGCTTGCAGAGTATTCTGGGATAACACAGCTCTGGCCTATCTGTCTCTGTACACGAATCTCCTGTGTATGTGAGCACTTCAGCCAGCTCTTCCTTAACCAGGGCAGCACAGATTGACAGCAGCCTAATAATGAGAATTGCCTGTACAAATTGTCTATTACAAAGAAAAGCGGGATGTGGAAGGGAGCTGTGCAGGGGAGAAGGGCTTCCACAAAAATGTAAGGGACTGTCAGAGTGTTTTGGTGGCCTGGGCAAGACGTGTAGGTATCAGAATAGATACCATTCCTGTCTCGTGGGGCCACTGTTCCAGCAGAACTAGGGCTTGAGGCTTCACAGCCAGATGGAAAGGTGTTTTCTTGCATTTCGGCTGGATCCTGTTTCCACAGTGTTTTCTCTTGTCTGTCAGTGGTGAATGAAGTTCGGGAGAGGAGGGAGTTCCTGGCAGAGATGGAAGCCCTAGGACAGGGCAAGAAGTATCAGGGAATTATCTTCACTGAAATCTCACAGGTATGTAAGATTCTTGGCAACAATGGTCCCACACTGTGCCTTGAGGGCATCACCCATGTCAGAATCTTTCAAGCAGTCTCCCTCTGACAGCCAAGCGGGAAAGAGGTGGGGAGAGTTTGCTTTTGCAGCAAAAAGCAGGCATGAGTTTGAGAAATCAGGTAATGTGATTTTCAGCCTTTCTTTCCACATCTACATGTAACTTAATCAGGGAAGGAGAACCTTTGTTCCTGGAGCTGACAAAAGAAAAAAGGAGAGGGGGAAAAAAAACTACTACTCCTGGCATTCTCACTCAGCCCTTCCTCTTTGCGCTTCGCAGAAAATACGGGAGATGGAGATCATTGACAAGAAGAGAAGTGAGGAAGTGAAAGAGATCATGACGAAAGACTTTCCTAGTGGGAACAAATCTGGTGTCCTCGACTAGGCAAGGGAAAAAACACAAGTGCAGTTTGTTCCCAACTCTTCTCCTAGGCCCTGGGCATCGGTGTCTCAAGGCCTGGCCTGTGCCTTGCCCATCTCCTAGTGGTTCCCCCTGAAGAGGGGGCAGTGTGACCTGCTGCCTAAAGCCAGAAGGCAGGAACAACTTGTACACAGCTTGTAACAGAAGCAAGCTGCTATAAATCCTCCCCACGCACTGGATCCCTTCACACTTTACAACCTTAAATAGATGAAAACACAGTAGCAGCTATTAAAGCACGACAAAGAAGAGCCTCCTTCTGAGTCTGCATTGTTTCAGAGTACAGCACTCTGCACAGCTGAAAACATCACCCCTTCTCCTCCATCTACCCAGAGGCAGAGGTTTATGGTGGCAGTACACTGCAAACACATCACCACCCACATCTACAACCCACTCCAGTCCATGTGAGCCTGGGAATGGCTGTGTTGACATGTGTGAGGAGGAAGATGCAGTCGCCTGGCCTTGCACAAATGTGAGCCTCCAACATTATTGCAGGTCAGCATGACTGCATCAGCAGACTTCTCAGCAGCAGCTGAGCTGGGCAGGCACTCAGGAACACAGCTGCAGCATGGGGGGTTGGGGAGAGGGGATTTCAGCCTGGAGCATGTTGATCTTTGCAGCAGGCTTGCTGTGGTTTTTTGGTTCCTGAAAGCATGGTATGCTGAATAGCCATCAGCTTCCCACAGAGCCTGGAAATGGCTGTTGACTCACCAGGCTGAAGCATGATGCCCCTTTATTCCCACATAAAAACCAGCAAAATGAAACTAGAAATTAAGATCCCATCATCTGCTTCTTAGCAATACTCGTCAGCCACTCCATAAGAAGGCAGCATTTCTGTCCCCAGGAATAAGAAACCTAAGCTGTGATCGTTTTTCAAATCCAGTATTTATTTCTGATCAGATGAATGGAAGTCATAGAGTTAGTACAGCATAATTTCCAAATCAAGGTTCTGACCAGGCATGGGGTCAAGGGGTGTCAGGCTGCTGCAATCCTGATAACCTATGGCAACAGTGACACAACAGCAGGCTCTAGAACAGATTTGTTTCTCCTTGGAGAAGAGCTGTGCATTAAGATCCCTCCCCTACCCCCCAACCCCTGTTCCTGATCAGCCTGCTGGGGTATTATGGCAAGTGGCATGGCGTGCTGCCACTCACCTATGGTCACTCAGGGTTTGGGAAATAGATCTTTTTACAGAACGCTACGCCAGCCATGTTGCAAGGCACTGCTCTAAAAGTGTTTTGGCTAAAGCCTGCTGTATTTTTGGAAGGGAGCGCAGCAGTTTGTTCGGGGCTGGCATGACTAATTTGCTAATGGGAAGGCATGACAAACAGCTGACCAACCAAACACCCATGGAAGTCAATGTCTAATTCAAACTGACAAAACAACTCAATAAATAGCTCCTCAGCTTGGAGGAGAAGGCAAGAAACAAAAATGGAAGGAAGAGGGGAAAGCTGAAAGAATACTGTTCCCCTCTTCCTTCCTCCAACATACACGCACACACACACGTACAACAAATAAAATAAGGGTTTTTAAAGTTTTAGGGCAAGTTTGAATTCATGCAGAAAAGGAGGCATAAAAATAACCAGCCAAACCCTCTTCACATGTTTTTAAAGTACATACAGATGAAACTGGGGAAAGGTCAGTTGTGACCATGCAGTTCTCTCCAGCCACTCAAGGGTGGCACTGGTGAGCAGGGGCACAGGCTTGCCCATTACCGGCACTAAGTCAGTCTTGTGCTTTTCTGCCCTTGCCTAGAAAAGGAATGTTTCTCCCTCCCCCTGAAGGCAGCAGGCAGTGGTGCTTAGCAGCAGTGGGGGTAAGATATCCTGAGTAGGGCACACAGGCTACATCCGAGCAGATGTACATTGTCCCCTTGGGTCCTCTCAGACCTGTAATGCTCAAGGGGAAAAGCCTTCAGTGGGAGGGGACAGCTCAAAATAGGGCCCCGGTTATTTTTTTGGCTATGGCTTTAGAGCTTTGTGATGCTGGACTGTACTTATTTAAAACCTAAAGAATCCTGATTCTAATATCAGACTTTTCTCCTGAAGTTAAAAATAGGACAGGAAAGGGACAAGAGTGGGCAGGCAGGGAAGGGGAGCCAGGCGCAAGAGGTTGGAGGCACACGGAGCTGTCACAGTAAGAGCGGGAGCAGGGGAGGGGTACAGTTAGTGCAAGTATTCTCACAAACACCAAACTCCTCATCTTGCTTCTCAGTCAGTAACAAGGACACGTGACAGGGCAACGCTTCTGAAAAGCGAATCCATTTTCTCCCCGCCTTGTTAGTGAGGCTTTAGAGGGGAAATTCAGGCTCCTCGGCAGCCTCAGGAAGGGGAGCACTGGGTTGGACTCACCACTGCGGGCACAGAGGGCCGGTGTCTTCCTGGGGTGACCATGCCAGTGCCTGGCGTGGAGTGAAGGGGAAAGGCAAGGGGAGTGGAGGGAGCCAGGCCCCTCCTGGCAGGCAGCCGGCTGTGGGAGGCCAGGGTGGTCAGGCAGCACATCCCTCCCATTGCTGGCATTCTGCTCTAGCTTTTCTCCTTGGGCGACTTGCTCTTGGAGTCATGCTTGTTGCCCAGCAGTTTAAGCACCTTCATGGGCTTGAATTTGCCCTTCTTCTTGCTTTCAGTCTCAGCCTCCTTGTGAAATTCTGGAGTTGCAAAGGAGGGTTGTTACTGTAGAATAGTGATGGTTTGTACACACACAGATGACAACAGGGACAATGAATAAAGCCCTCCTCTGCATGCACACTTCCTTCTGTGACAACAGGGTGACACCTGTGTCCCAAACTTTAATGCTTCTGCAGCAAAGGCTCCAGAGTATACACAGAATAACATCACTCTTATGCACACAACTTTACAAATGGCTTATGCTGCCCCTTGCAGAGGTCAGCAGTGAAACCAAAGCTCCAAAATTCCATTTCTTACCTTTTCTTTTAATCATAGCTTCCAACATTTTATCCTCCTCCTCTTCCCTGAAAGAAACACCCAGAAACAGGTCAGCAATCCAACCTTGAAAACAGCTGCTGTATTGTTGAAGGTTAGAGAACCTCCTGCTTAAAAGCCATGGAAGTGTAGATCCGTTACTGGACCATTACTGCCCTGTCATTCCCACACAAGCCATTCAAGGAGACAAGAACCAGGAAGCCTGGGAAAGACTTCAGAAATAGGGATACCTTGGGATGCTCCCATGAGCCACCCATGTGGTGCTGAGTCAGACAGACCCTACTCCTCATCCCAGCACACCTCACTGCTCACCTCTGCCGGTCCTCATCCAGGCAGTTCACAATGGCATTCCTCTGCTCAATGATGGTCACCAGCTCCTGCATCAACACCTTCTCCCTCACTCGGTCCTCCTCAGTCCAGTCTTTCTCTACTCAACCAAACCCCAAAGAAAAACAGGCAATTAAATGGCTGAAGGAGCCTGGGGTAGAGATCCCCTACTATGACCTCCTTCTACCCCAACTTGCTGTAGGGCCAGCTAAAGCAATGGTGCTGCAGAGGGAGAGCCCAGTACGTGAAGTCTCAGGCTCCTCCACTCCCTCCTCCACGGGGATAAGATGCATGAGGGTAGAGCAAGTAATGAGACAGGACAAGAGTTCCAGTGCTCTTATCTCCTAAGATCTGCCTCTCTTCTTCTCAGACCCACTGAGACAGAAGGGAGATGAAACTCAAGGGAAAAAACATAGGTAGCCTGAGTGATGCTTTACCTGGCTTGTTGAGGAGGCAACGCAACTCATATTCCACATCTGCCTGTCGCTGCTCCAGATTCTGCTGTTTGAAGCTGCAAGAGAAGGAGGCACTGCTGGGAACCACTGCAAAGCTCTAGAGAGGCAAAATAACATCCCAAGATACAGGGTGACCTGGGAAAAAAACTGGCCAAGATGCTGGTCTGACTGTATAGACAAAAGGGCAGGGGGCTGCTGCCTAGAACAAACCCTGGCTGCTCGAGGACTTTTTGGAGATGCTCTGATGACTTGAAGTGGGTCAGTGCTAATATGTTTGGATGCATTTGTCTGCTTGCCCTCTTTCCCTCACTTCTCCATGCAAGCACTGGAAGCACAGTTTTAGAAGCATTGAGCCAGGACTTCCCAGAGCAGCATCAGTGCCCCAGCCACACACACACTTACATGTAGATGAGCTCTGACTCGTGGCGCACCAGCATGTGCTTCTCATGGATGAGTTTGAACCAGTCCACCAGCAGGCTGTCCTCAGGGCTGTCTGCCAAACAAAAGGACAATTCAGAGCCATCCCCAGTGCTGCAGAATGCTGTCACCACTCAGCTAGAGCTAACCTGCCCCTCGTGCTCTTCCATCCCCAACACCAGCAGGGACACAGAGCAGCCCTACGGTCCATCCTGCCCCACACCCATAGACAGCACAGCCCACACACCATTCTCAGAGCTGCGAAGTTTCTCCTCCAAAATCACCCCACGGTGCTCTAGCTGGTCCAGCTGGTGCTCAATGGCATCCATCTCTCCGTAGATGTCTTCCTCAGGGATGTATTGATCTGTCTGCACCTGCCAAACCACACAGCAGAGACTTCTATTACCATCAAACTCCAGTTTCCAATGGCAACCCTAAGGTTCGTCTTCATTAATGGATGTGAGGGAACAACAGGACACTTCACCTAACATAGGATCTGTAATCCCCACCCCACCTTGGAAACAAAGGGAGACAAGGATGCTATGATCAGTGGGATCTAGCCAAGACATCATCCTCCCTAGCCACACACAGATCAGCACGCTAGCTGCATGTTGAAAAGATAACCCAGGGCTTAGCAAACACACCTATGGTCCTGGGGGCATAATACAAAGCTGGCTTTTGCCCCTCTTTGCTTCCAAGGTCTCTTTTACCTTGCGCTTGATCAGTGGGAAGCCGTGACCTGGTGCAGGAGGACGCACTGGTTTGGAGCCTTTGGGAGGTTTCTTTGCAGAGGGGGAGGCAACAGGTGATGGCTTTCGGTTGAAGGGGTTCTCTTTGCAGGAGGACTGGAGCAGAGAGACAAAGTGAGATACACATGAGGAGCCAGGAAAGGGAAACGATCCCAACAGCTGAGACCAAGCAGAGAGGCAGCCCTACAGTCACTCCTACACCACACCTTCCCAGAGGAGGAACACGGCATTGATCTCCACTGACAGTCTAGCCAAGGGTTGATAAATGGCTGTCCTCACATTTGGCATCAGGTCCCCAGCTTCCCTGTAACAAGCATTACTCACTTACTAACAAACATGTTAATAAGATACTAACAGGCAGAGTATGAGCACAGCCACTACGTAACTGTTAACACACACCTGAGCTTTGCTTCCAGGAGGCCTCATACCAAATGTGTGTAAGGTGAAAGGCTGGACTAAATCCCCACTCTGACTGAATGACAGACAGGAAGAAAAGGCCCCTGATCTTGATGGGACAAAGGTCACCACCTCACCTTCAGCTGTGGCTTGGGTGAGGAGGAGGGCTTAGGGCTCCCAGTACCTCCTTCTGACGCCAAGAGCATGGGTGTAGGGCTAGCACCGGCAGGAGGCTTGGGGGGCAGCCGGCTGGGGCTGGTCTTTAAGCTGCCAGAAGAGACGCTCCTGCTGGCATGCGGGGTGCTATTCTGCACCTCCCCACTGAAGCTGGCCAGTTCGCTGGAGGAGGAGAAGGAGGAGTTGGTGGAGAGGCTGGCTGGAGCAGCAGGGCTTTCGCTGGAGGAGACGCTGGTGAGCGGAGTATCAGTGTGAGAGGTCTTGGTGGCCGTTGGTGTGTGGACAGTGGGCTCGGAGGAGCTTTTGGGCACAGAAGCCTCGTCGGTGTCACCCAGCACCTTAGCTGAACTCTCAGAGTTGATGCTCTCGAGGCTGAGGGCTGGAGATGGGGTGGAAGATGACGGCTCGGAGTGCGACAGCCTGGAGATTGGGTGGTGGGCTGCAAAGCAAAAGGAGAACTCAGAGAAAGTGAGGCAACCAGAAGAGAATGGGGCTATATACTTGTGGCAGGGATGCATGCAAAGGGAACTAGTGAGAAGGGGGAACAAGGGGCTGGGGGCAGAGCTCACCTAGTGGGGAAGCATTGGGGGCTCGTGGAGCTGGCCGCTTCTTCACCTTGGGGCTGCTAGTGGGAGTGATGCCGTACCAGGGGTGCAGAGGCCTGGCAGCAGTCTCACTCTGCTCCTGCTCAGGTGTGCTCTTTTGGGCAGCAGTGCTCTCCTCTTCCTCATCATCCTCTTCCTCAAAGGGATTGTATGATTTGGGCTCCGTGGCATCAGATCTGCTTTCCTCACTCCTGGCTTTCCCCACCTCCTCCCCATCCTCCTCCTCTAAAGTCCTGCTTGGGGTCTCATGGCTGCTCCCTGGGGGAGGAGGAGGAGCAGGCTTCTTCTTGGGCTCTGCTTGCACTAAGGCCATCCATGGTGGATCCTTGGCTCTGGCAGCAGTTCCAGCACTGGAAGAACAGATAAAAAGATAGCAAGAGGTGGCAGAGAGCAGAGACAGGCAAGAAGGGTAAGGCACAGCAAAAGCAGACCCACTGAGGAACAGACGGAGGGAGCAGGATGTCTCCCATACTAAAAATCAACTTTCTCATCTGGAGAGGCCCTAGTCTTTTCCAGAAACAAATCGGCTTCTTCTCTGCAATGAGCTGGGGGCAAACCTAAGGTCCTGAGGGACACAGCCTGCTTGACTCATCCATGGCACGGAACACCTCAGTTTCTGAGTATTACAGTCCCCATCTTCTAAGCAGCAGTAAGATAAAGGCTAAGTTATATGCAGTAAGGCAACAGTTCCTTCACTCAACTCTGCTTTCTGTACAGTGGAGAAAGCAGGAGCTGAGATCTGCCTTCTGCAGGTTAATTTTCCACATATCAGAGTTCTCCTGGTCACCTTGTCCATGTGTCCAAGGGACAGACCCCTCTCTGCTAACTGCTGCAGCTGGAAACATTGCTGCTCCTTTCAATGGCACATCCCACAGCTCACTGCTCACTGGGAAAGCGACCATCATTTGCCACACGCACCCGCTCTTTGGCCACCGTGAATGCAGTGCACATGTGAAACCTCAGTCCCAAAAGCAGACAAGAATGAATGAACATCAGTGCCTGCAGGTTCCTGAGTAAGAGCACTGTAGGTGCAAACACTACTAACTCCAACCAAGCACCCCCAATGTACTTGCAATGGATCTTTTCCTGGACAAACCCTCCAGAAGGCAGACAAGTGTCACCTTCTCAGTATGCACAAGCAGGGCCATTTTAGAAGGAACCACAGAAATACCCTTCTGCCTTCCTGAAGCCCCCAAGCTCTTTACAAACTCTAAAGGACAGAGATCCTGGAGATAGAGACAAGTGCTGTCAGCCTGACTGTGCTAGGCTGGCAGCAGCCAGGGAGGAGACCTGAGCATGAACTACATCCTCCCATGAACAGATGGTGATGGAGGTGGGTAAGGAGGCCACAGCTGAGCCCTCCCCACAGCCCCACCTCACTATGGGGTTTCCAGGTGATCTGTGAACAGAAGGACGTACCGATCAGAGGAGCAGGGTCTCCCTCGGGGTTTTGGGACAGGGGGACTGGGTTCAGGTACCCTACCTAGAAAGACACAGGGTCAGAGTGTCACAACACCAAAAGGACATATAGAAAGAGGTTAAATCAACACAGAGCACCTCTTATCTCTTATCTGCAGGAGGCTGTGTATTCCCACTCTCTAAAAACCTCGTAGCCTTTTTTCCACAGTCATTGCAATTAGTCTCTCCCAAATACCACCCTTGCCTTATTCTCCTCCCCCTCCCCCATCCTGGAGCTGCAGCTGGAGAACTCGTGTCCCTGTGTCCCCACTCCTGCACACTGCCCCAGCACTGCCACTTTCATTCCAGGCTGACAGTGCCCTCCGGAAAGCTCTAAAGAAATACAATGGGGCAGGGTGGAGTGAATCTTAGTGCTGCTCTCCCTGCTATGGGGAGAGGGGCAGATGAAGGCTCAGAGTCCGAGCACAAGTCTTAATTGGAGCATAAGGGCACCAGGCTGCAGGGAAGGAATGAAACTCATCCAAGCTGCTGCAGACTGCTGTGGACATGAACAGTAAACACTGAGCTCTCTCACCATTCACCATACCAGGCCCGCTGTCACTGGCCTCGCCCTGGATGGTGGACCTGGGTCGGGGCACAGGATGTGAGGCTGGTGGGGAGAGGGCATCTGAGGATCTCCTTGGGGCTGGGGTAGGCCGAGTGTGTCTGTGCTGTCCATCCAGTGAGCCAGCTTTGTCCTGGCTGGGCATCAAGGGCTTGCTGGGAAGAGGAGGCCTGGGGGGAATTTGGGAAATGGGTGCCCCACTTCCTACACAGGGTATGGCTGTCTCTGCTCTGCTTGGTGTGCTGTCCTTCTCCTCTGGGTTGGTTGGCACTTCTGCAGGCATCTGGGTCTCTGCCACGGTCTCCACAACACTGCTGTTGTCCTTCCCCACCTCTGCTCCTGCAGGGTGCATGTCCTCACTCACACTGCTGGCCCCAGCTTCAGTTCTTAGCTCTGGTGACTGTCGGTCCAGGCTGAGCCTCCTATCCATCTTCCCACTCATGGCCAATTTACCACGATGCTGCGTGCAGACAAAAGTCCCTGCCTCTGAGCCGGGTTTGTACGACCCTGGAAGCAAGGTGCTGGAGCACTCCTTACACCTGCCAACAAGAAGAAAGAGCCCCGTGAGATGGGAAATGCTATCCTGCCCACCTGGAAAGAAAATGGAGCTGAGAAAAAGTCTGGAGTGGCACTCAAGAGTTCTTTGCAGGATTGCGGGGTTAGTTTCCATTTCTGTACAATCTTGGGGAAGTTATGCTAGAAAGGAGAGGAACAGAAAAAATCATCACATCAGTGTATGAACCCATACTGAGTTCACAGCTCAAATACTGCATGCATTTGGGCTCCTCCTTCAGCTCAGAAAGAATAAAGAACTGCCAACTGTCTGTGAGGAAAAACAACATCAGAAAATAAATATGAGTATTAAATAAAATGGTATCACTTTTGACTCAGGAAATCTCTAAGCTGGAAGCTAGAAGAATAGCGAGGGGAAGCAACATGCATGACAAGAATGGTCTGAAGCTCACCCTTGTATGTGCTGACCATTGTAAGGGTGAAGGTATTTGGCTGGAAGGACCAGGGAATGACGCAGAGAGGCTATTCTTACATTCACTCTGCCTTGCCTGTCGAAACTGGGCTAAGTTTCCCCATCCTTCACTGCCTGCCAACATCTTCTTGGATCGCCCACTCTTTCCCCACTGAGCCTTTGAATCCTCTCTAATGAAGCCCTACAGGTGTAATCGTGATACAAGGCACTGGCAACCAGCTCAGCCCTTTCCCATCTGGAAAGGGAGGAGGATTATGTACAAGAAAAAGAGCCAAAGGCAAGGGGCTGATCAAGCACTTCATGAAAACTAAGCTTGTTTCTTCTTGTCTGAATGTTTGGTGCTCACAGCAGCTGGCTGCCCTATGCTGCAATCAGATAATTTAGATGAGGAATTCTGCTCTGTGTGACCACTTCAATGCTACTTCCTTTGAAATGCTGAGCAGAAACACAAGGACATGGGAGCAGGGGGAAGGGGTAGGATGAAGTGAAGAGGTAGCAAGTTTCAACAATGGGAGAAAGGGGTTTGTCTTGGTTTTATCTCTGGGAACCCACAGAATGTGTTGCCAGAGGACACTTCTGAACCAACAGCACCCACGAATCAGCCGAGAAAAATAAAAAAGGCAAAGAAAGCACAGGGAGAAAAAGTGCTTAGGGTAAAATTACAGGGACCTCGCTGTTCAGTCTGAAGGGGCATGAGCTGCACCAAGACAGACGCTGCACCTTTCAAGTGGCTCAACTTTCCTGGTCTCAGATGCCAACTGCCCAATTTCAGGCTCGTATGCTGTGGCCCACAGAAGAGAGCTCATCCCCAACATCATCAGAGCAGGGAAAGTGAAGTGAAATGACTTCACAGGTGCTGCAGGTAAGGACCTGCACCCAGGGAGTAACCACAGAGCTGCTGACGTCTGATCCCCTGTTTGGCAACGGTTTGCAGCTCCCTGTGTGCTTCCTTCAGAGCTCAGCACCACCCCAGGCACTGGAGGAGCCTGTATATCCAGTCGAGGCTGTGGAGCATAGGAGGAAAGAGATTTGCAGAGCTGATGTCCTGACTTGGACCTCATTGTCGTGGAAGTGTTACTTGGTAGGAAGGTAGTAAAGAGGCACAACATCCTGATTTAGGGGAGTGGGAGAAGCATAAAGGGCTGGGATTCCAAATCAGCCTAGTGGGAAAGACTGGGGGGAGTGAGGGGAGGGCAGGGAGCGGGGGAAGCAGGCAGCACAGGGCTGTAAACAAGGGGCTAAGTCAGACATCTGGGAGGGCACCCAGGCAAATGCACCCTCTTCAGCACTATTTTGGATACCATTGCCAAACCGCCCTCCCTCAAGGCTCCCCATCGCCCAAGGACACACAGAGATGAAGTGCAGTGTGCAAAAGACCTCCAGCTTGCTGAGGAGAGCCACCCCACCAAGCCTGGCCACTACGTACCTGAAGCACTGGCGGTGGTAGAGCTTGCCCTCAGCCAGGTAGCGCTGGACCAGGTGGACGTGCTGCTGGCAGGCTGTGCAGGTACTGCTGAGCGTGGTGCGTTGAGACAGCTCTGCTGGCTCCACAGGGGCATCGTCCTGACATGGGACACACAAGCAGCTCAGTGTGGGGGCCACGAGCTGCTCCCCAGTCTGTGACCCCTCCACAGCAGCTGCTGCCCCTGCAATGCCCATTTGCTGAGCACGGCATAGCACAGGGGCTGACCTCGGGGTCCAGCAACACACACCACCCAAGTCCAGGCACAGGCAGGCTGCCTCTTCCCAGATTAGAATGAAGCACCCCAGTTCTCTCCAAGAGGTGCCTTCTCCCAGTCTAGAGGCAGAGCTGAAGGGCTGTGCAGGGAGTCATCAAAATCCCAAGCAGCAGGGACCTGCAAGGAGGATCCCCTTGTGCTTCAGTAAAAATATGCCATCCCAAATACCTGCCAAACCATGAAATAAAGAACCAAGAAAGCAGAAAACATATTTTCTGCTCACCTAATCCCACATTCCTGCTCCTTCCTCATCCACAGCGTTATCCTTCCATAGGAAGGAAGATGTCGGGGTGCTGGGTGCTCAAGCCCAGGTCCTCATTCCCCATCAACCTCTTGCCTGCCACATTTGCCAAATTCTAGTCCACAGATCTCTAGAGAGAAAGCACTCTCTCAGCAGAGTCCCCAAGGTGCCAAATCCCTACCCATCCCAAAACACGCAGCTAACTTCTCCACATATCCATCTCAAACATCTCTCCTACCCCAAAACACATAGCTAACCCCCTGCACAGATCCATCACATCTCCCTT
The DNA here is from genome assembly GCF_019238085.1 of Lagopus leucura. Classification (NCBI taxonomy): domain Eukaryota; kingdom Metazoa; phylum Chordata; class Aves; order Galliformes; family Phasianidae; genus Lagopus; species Lagopus leucura. The sequence goes on from NW_024962335.1 coordinate 13,079,397, forward strand.
CTCCTTATTCACTGTGCAGGGAGGACCAATGCCTCAGGCTAACTCTGAAGCACGAAATCAGGTACCTGTGGTGCTGAGGAACTCTCAACCGCAGCCACAGGCTTCTTGTGGGCCAGCAGAGGTGGTGATGCAGCAGCAGCTGGGCGCTTCATAGGCGGAGGGACTCTGGCTGGGGACAGAAGGCAAGGAGGATCAGGCACTGCTGAGGGCAGTGACTCATGCCATGCTTGTGGGGGAAGGGGAGGGGAGGAAAAAAATAAAATCAGCCTTGTGACACAGGACTCGCCACTCCTGACACTTCAGTGCCTATTTCAGGGGGTAGAGACAAACACAATCTAATAATGAGCCAGACAAAATGTCTGTAAAGGATCCCCTGCCTGTCAAGGCTGGCACTTAAAACAGTTCCCAAAGTCTCCTGCTGGGAGGCCAGCATCCCTTGAGAAGGCTCACAATCAAGCATGTGGAAGTTGTATCTGATGTTGTGGCTGATGGTGCTGTAGCTAGAGAGCAGAGAAGACCTGAAGCCTTGGTCTCCACCCTGGAGGGATGCCCTGGAAGATCTGTCTCAGAGTAGAACTCAGCAGTTGCAAGGACAGATGAGCTGATTTAAAGACACTCCACCCTGGTTCTCCTCCCTCTGTGTTTCACTCTAAGCTTACCAAAGTGATTAAAAGTAGTGGTGTTAGGCAGCTTGCCTATCTCCCATTTTAGTGAGTTAAAGCAGATCGCAAAGGGGTCTGATGCCTGCCAGGGGTGACCCAGCCCAAGTGGCAGGAATGCAGCATGGAGGGAGGAGAAACAAGGCGTTTCTTTTCCTGGAGTGTGAGCTGTTAAATCATTGTCTATGCATTGTGAAACTTCGCCCTACCCCACCCCCTGTGCCAGGATCTCCTCACTGGCAAGATCCAAAAAAGGCAAGTACTATCTGCCCCTCTCCCCTCCCCACAGGACACATGCAGCTCCTATTTCCCACAGGAAGGAGGGAATACAAGTTCACTACCTCCATGCCCATGAGCCTTCAAACATCCACCTCTCAAAATGGCTGCAGGACCCCACAAATGCTGAATGCCAAAACCCCCATACAGGATTCCTTCCCAGGTGTCAGCCCCTCTTCCCATAAAACCTAATTTACAGATGCAGTGCACCCCACAAACAGGAAAGTAAGCTCTGAGCTAAGAACAGGAAGATCTGATATATTTACTGAATGGAGGGATTGCACAAGACTTCAGTCAGCACGTGGGGCCTCTTGTTTTCCTCCATACAGCCAAGCAGGGTCAAACTGGAAGTTGGTGACAAGGAAAAGGAGCTCACCTTGGTTGGGGTTGTTGAAATGGTTGTAATATTGAGACACATAAGTCATGATGCTGAGGCAGTCTGGAACTTTCATGGAGACCATGTCATTGGGATCCAGCAGAGCTGGAATGCCCAGCTCTCGCTCTGCCAATTCAAAGGCCTGCAGGAACGAGAGAAAGAGGTGCTAAGGAGAGAAAAGTGATGCTCTCTGATAAATAACCTACAAATGAAGTTGGAGGGCCTTGGGCAAGATGAAGCAGTAAGCCTATGGCATTCCAGACAGACAGAAGCTCCCAGGCATGCTGCTTCACTGGAAAGAAGGCATTAGAAGCAAAGGAAGAAACTGTTGCAGCTGTTCTTTCCTTGAAGTTATTTCAGCTCTCTGTGCCCCCACAGCTCCCACCCAAGTGGTCCCATCATTCAGCTACTGCCCTGGGACAGGGAGGGGTGTTCAGCCCTAGAACAGAAGTGGTTTTTCACCAGAGTCCTCAAGGAAGAGCTTGACAGAGTGTTGGCCAGCACTGGGAAAGGCCAAGGACAGTGATCCTGTGACAAGAAGCACATCACTTCTGCAATTACATACATGACCATTTAAAAGGAAAGAACAAAGGAAGAAAAGAGTTGCACCATTTTAATCCTCCCTTGTGATGTCATCTTGGTTACTACTGGATAACTATCTCACCTTCTCTTCTGTACAGGCTGGATGCTGACGTTTCATACATTTCTGAAGAAGCTCCTGCCTGTGGCTTACAAATGGATTTTTCTCATCCCCTTATCACTGTCCCTAAGTTCTCCCATGCTACATGACCTACATATGGTCATTCTCGTGTTCCTTCTTCCTTTTGTGTGTGGTATAACAGGGACTTACCAACTGGTTATTTTCGTAGACATTATCCTTGGAGAGAGAATCAAAGTCTCTGAAATGAGAAAGCACAAATAAATGAGATGAGACACAGAGGAACAGTGCCCCAGTGCCACCGCAGAAAGATTCTTGGGACAGAAAACCTTCCTCAGGCGTTACAACAGCTCAACACATAGCAGCCTACATAAATAAAACCTTGGTAAAGAAGATTTTGGATTTCAAAGGAACAAAGAAACCAAAGGGAAATTGCAATTAAAAAAAGAAAGCAAATCCCAAATGGGTGGTGGCCAGGAAACTGAAATGCCGTTCCAGCTCTCAGTACTGCTCTTATGGTTATGGGTGACAGAAATACTGGAACACAGAGAAGAACCCAAACAGTTCCCATTGTAGCATTTCACCTGTCCCCTCAGATCCCTCCAGGATATCAAATCAGCCCAACCCCAGGGATAAAGCAGCTGCCCTTATCAGAGGAGCCAGGTTATAGCAGGCAGAGAGAAATAAAATGGTCTGCAGGCTTTCCGTAGAGAGGAAGAAATACAGGAAGGACTTATTTATGCCTTCTGCACATTTGTGTGAGTATTGCATGAAAACAGCATCATGCTACACTGAATATAGCCCCTTCCTGTCAATGAGCTCAGCTTTGCTGCAAGACAACAAAATGCAGTGATGCAGCATGAGATTCACAGGGAGGAGATGGCCGAGAGAGGCTCAAGGTCAGGTAAAACAAACCCAATGGTCCAGAGAAAGGTGCCAAAGTCTGAGGCAGACCCAGGAAGGCACAGCCCTTCTTGAGGGATTGCACAGTTCAGCTCAGAGGGGTGAGAGCTCCCATCCCACAGCCCGTGCAAAAATTGGGTGAGACAGTGAATCTTCAGACATGTGCATGCTGAGAGCCACTTGAGAGTTCTGGGACCATTCTCCCTCCATCCCCACTGGGATTTTACTGCCTTTCCCTCTGACGCCCATCAGACCCACCCAGGTGCTAGGACTGTCCCCACAGCCATGGTTGCTGCACGGCAGCACTCGGCCTCTTCTCAGAGCTGCGCTTTTCCCAGGGCTGCAGAGGAAGTCTCTGATGAGCTCAGAAAGATTTTCCCAGTTGCCTGCCACACTATAAAATTATACTTCCTCCATTCAATAGCGAGAGGCTGCTGGTGCAGCTTCCTCCGAGATAAATGAAACTGCAGCATGGAGTGAGTGAGGCAGGAACGCAGAGATGGGCTGGACCTCCATCTCAGCATTAAGCACTGAAGCACTTTCCCGAAAGCACATGCAAATACAGTCAGAATCTATTCAAAATACCGCAAGCTTTCCCCTCTGTACATGCTGGTGAGGAAAGCTTTCAGCTGCAGTCCTTACTCTAATATGAACAGCAGTGCCTTTTCTGTATTTATAGCCAGTTTCCACTGGGAGATGGTTTTTCCAAGTCTTTTCTGCCGACAGAACTCCTTTAACTTTGCTATATTTATTGTTTAAAAAAAAAAAAAAGGAAAAAAAAAATACCAGCTTGGAAATGCATGAGAAGTGATGGCAGCAAAGTCATACATCACCCGCCCTCAAAACACTATTGACCCTCATGCTGAATGCTGTTGCTTTCAGGATATGGGAGTGGTGCAGCTCAAAGGCTCCTTGGTGGCCTGGGCTGGTGATTTTGACCGACAGCCCAGCAAATCAAAGCCATTTTAGAAAACCAAGTCTGCCTGGGAACATAGACAGTAATGGAGAGGACACAAAGTTCCAGAGGCAACAGGGCAGGGGCTAAGCAGCGAGGGAATACAACATGGTTTTCCCACTAATGCAGGAGTGAAGGCTCTCATCTTTTACCAGAGATATTGAATCCCATCAGAGGGAGGCCCTGGGGATTATGGCTCACTCAGTTCCCCTTTGCTGCCTCTTCCAGCTCACATCATTTCTTTGCCCTGATCATAGCCCTGCTCAACCTCCTCTCCCACCAAACCCAGACTGAGGCGTCAGATGGAAGAGCAGGAGGCACTCTGGCTATCCCAGTTGGACAACCATCAGCAAACGCTGCAGCATATATCCATGCAAATAACATCTCAAGCCCTTACCTAATTAGATACTCGCAGAGCCATTAAGCACGCTGGGGTTTAGGGCAGCTGCCAGCCAGCACAGCAGACCCGGAGAAGGGGGAAGGGTGCACTGCTCAGCTAAAACCAAAGCCAATTCCTGGATTCCTCAAAAGTAAATCACAAGCTCTCAAATGGCCACAACGCATATTGAGGCCTTCAGCTTTCCGGACCTTGTCAGGGAAACGCAGGAGAGGGAACAAATGGGATTTGTGATGCTGCCCGTAACCAAACCCGCACAGCCGTGTTCCCAGCACAAGGCTCTCCTCTCCTATTTCCCTCAAGCCTCCGTCTCTGCCTCTGTACTCACAAGCTGTATGCCATGCTCTCTCATACTTCTGGCTCCCCCAAGCTCCAGGAAGGCTGTACAGCCTGCATCGAAAGATGCTTTTTGCTTCACTATGCCGCAGCAAATGCCTTGCAAAGATTAATTTCATGCTTTAGATTTCTGGAGCACTAAGTAAACAAACTCGTTAATCCCTGCAGTTTACTCTCAGGTTGCACTGGACACTTCCAGCTTAGCTGACAAGGAAAAAGGAGAGATTAAGTGTATCAGTGCAAGACTATGGTTAGGGCAAACTGAATCTACGTTTCCTAGGTTGTGTCCGAGGGAGCAGGTTTGGCAAAGCCTCTGCTGCTCCCATTTCACAGACAAGGAGAGAGAGGCATTAGAATCAAGCTTCATTCATTTGTATGACCTCTCCTTTCTCTTCCTCAGGGTTTCATTTCCCAGCATTCAGAGAGCCTCTGCCCAAAAGGAGGCAACCAGTACAGACAAACAGGCACCAAAAGCAAGCCCTAAGGGACCGGCTGCCAGAGCAGCAGCATCACACAGGTACAGGAGAGGATGTGCTCACGCTTCCGATCTGGGGCTGAGTGGGAAGTCATCAGGAAAGGGGGTTGCAGCTGAACGCTGATGGGCCTCAGCTTTGGGCTTACAGGAATAACATGGTCTTGCAAGGGCTGGGAGAGCCCCCCTCAAAGGAGGACTGTGCAAGGTCAGAAACGTGTTAGTTAGGTCCCACCCAGCTGTCTGAAAGCACTTTAGAAGGAAAGGAGGGCTGTTACTTTTCCTCTGCCATCAGGAGATCTTCTGCCTCTGATCCCATCCTCCCACTTCCAAATCAGGGCAGGCTGAAGAAGCTGAAATTGGATGAAACAACTCCACCCCTGACCACTCCGTGAAAATCCTTCCACAACATGCCATGTCCTTGTAAGGCCCTGGCTTTGCCTTTACAATGCAGCTCGTGCAGAACTGTGAAGCATTTAGTTAGGACATATGCCAGGAGCCAATTTAAGCCCACTGACAACTTAAGAGCAGCGGCTGCTGCTTAATGGGATAGTAAATATGGTTAACATGAAACAATCAGGTGGTTTTAGTGGCCTTCACTGTGAGCTTTTGCTGAATCTCTGCTTTTCAGTTCTCAGCTGCTGTGCCACTCACTAAAAAATAACCAGAAACACAGGAGCTGTGGGACACAGCTCCCTAAATACCCAGAATGATGCAAAACCACTGAACCACTTGGCTCTTAGTGGTGCCTGAATACCACACTGAAAGTTTTGTGGTGGCCACCTGAAACATGTTAGACAGCAGTCTAGTTTCTATCTTACCTCTTCTAGCAGCTTCTGCTTCAAAGAACATGGGCACCGCAGCTCCACAGGGGCATCATTGCCTGCTACAGACTGACTTTGTCACTGTCATTGCTGTTGTTACAAAAAAGCCACCCCAGGGCCAGCTCAAAAAAAGAGGATATGACCAATTTGGGCAGCTTCAGCTGAGAAAAAAGCAGTCCAGGAGAAGAACGTGACAGAGGATGCAGCACCCTGGAAAGCTTTGCTGACAGGTGAGGTGTACGTGCACACATGCATACCAGAGACATGGAAAGGTGGAGTGAAGCCAACCTGTGCTGCAAGGCCTACCAAGGATTCAAGGTGGATTCCCAGCAGTGTTGTGGCATGCAGGGCTATGGTGTGGCAGGTCAGGGCAGATTCCTTCTAGCAGCTCAGCCATTTCTCCAGCGGGACTGCGCCCTGGAGCAACTATCAAGCTGCCTGGTTAAATTCCTGCTCCCTCTTCTCTCACAGCCATTCCAAAAAGGCAGGTGAATGGACAGAAGTAACCAAATGACAAGCCGCTTGCTGGGGGAGCCCAGTAGAGCTCCACAATCCTGCTTGCATTTGCCACCTCCAGCTTCCACTGCAGCCCAGGCAGAAAACAGGCTGAAAGCAACCATATTGAGTTGCCTGGCCTGGGACTCTTCGTGTTTCAGGATGGCTGCCTTTGGCACAGGGAGGAGCAGGCTGGTCTCTGGGATAGGGATGCCAATCTCATAGAATAGCTCAGGTTGGAAGGAACCTTAAAGATCACCTAGCTCCAAACATCCTGACATAGGCAGGGCTGCCAACCACTAGATCAAGCACTAGATCAGGCTGTATAGGGCCCCATCCAACGTGGCCCTGAACACCTCCAGGGGCATTCACAGATTCTTTGTGCAGCTGTGCCAGTGCCTCACTGCCCTCTCAGTGAAAAACCTCCCCCTGATATTTCATCTAAACATCCCCTCCTGTAGTTTAAAACCTTTCCTCATTACTACTATCTACCTGTGTAAAAAGTTGTTTTTCCTCCTGTTTATAACCTCCCTTCAAACATCAGAAGGCTGCAATGAAGTCACCCCACAGCCTTCTCCAAACTGAAGAAACCCAGTTCCCTCAGCCCACCTTCACAGGAGAGGTGCTCCAGACCATCGAGCATCTTCCATCCTCCTCTGGACCCACCCCAACACCTCCATATCCTTCCTGTATGGGGGGACTCAGGCCCGGACTCAACACTCCAGATGGGGCAGAGCAGAGGGGAATAACCCCCTCCCTATCCCACTGGCCAGCCTTCTGTTGCTGCAGCCCGGCTGGGCTACATAGCTTCTAGGACAGCTGTCACCGGCTGAACAACCCCAGGGAGAGGGGACCGCCCTCGCAGGGTCAGCTCAGAGCGGACCGAGGGGTCCGCAAAGGGCCCGCCGCCCCTCGGCGGTTGCCCGCCCTCCTGCCCCGCCGCCTCCCGGCTCCGGCGCCCACGCGAGGCCGGTGCTTCGCGGCCTGCCCCGCCGTACTCACAGGAGGTCGGGCCGGTGCCGGTGGAGGATGGCGCAGAAGGCCAGACCGTCGCGGAAGGAGGAGCTGAGGTCGCGGATCTCCACGTCGCGGTAGCCCTCGCACTGCCGCCGGCACCAGGCTTGCAGGGCGCCCCGCGGGCCCGACATGGGGGCGGCCGCTCCGCCTGCCGCCCGGCTGCCCTGCCGCTGCGGGCCCACGGGCGGGGCGGCGGCGGAGGGAGGGAGGGAGGGAGGAGGGAAGGAGGCACGGCCCCGCCTGTAGGGTGGAGGGAACCGGGCCTGAGAGGGAGCGGGCCTCGCCCTGGAGGATGTGGGAACGTGGGACGGCGAAGGACGTGTGGGCCATAGGTGTCCCAGGGGTAGGCACGGGGCCAGGAGGGCTTTGAAGATAAGGGCTTCGGATGCTTCGCAGGAAGCCCTGGAAGAAGGGGAGGAAGAGTGTGATACGATCTCAGGAACCCTTGACAGGGAGATGGATTGCCCCAGGATCTGACAAAGAGCGCGCTTTCTTCCCCCATATTAAGCATTTGCTTGTTTTGCTGAAGATTTTTTTCATTTCCAGTTAGCTTCCTCTGTGGAAGCCTGATCCATCTCACATACATTGATTTTATTGCTCAGAACTCCCTTTCTCTACACATTTTTAAATGGGCAGAATATCCCAACAGGAGTAGTACTGCATTCAGGCCTGGGCCTCCAGCACAGGAAGGATGGGGAGCTGGTGGAGCAAGTCCAGAGGAGGGCCACAAAGAGGATCAGAGGACTGGAGCACCTCTCCTATGAAGACAGGCAGAGGGAGCTGGGCTTGTGCAGCTTGGAGATCTCAATATTGCATTCCAGTACGTGAAAGGGAGATTTAAAAGTTGGTCCCCCTCCTGCTTGTATGTGGTCTGATAGTTATAGGACAAAGGGGAATGGCTTTAAAACTGAAAGAGGAGAGATCTAGGTTAAACATTAGGAAGAAATTTTTTACTCAGGGGACAGTGAGGCACTGGGCTAAGTTGCCCAGAGCAGCTGTGGATGCCCCATCCCTGGAAACATTCAAGACCAGGTTGGATGGGATCCTGGGCAGCCTGACCTGCTAGGTGGCAGCCCTGCCCACAGCAGAGGGCTAGATCTAGATCATCTTTAAGGTCCCTCCAAACTCAGCCATTCTATGATTCTGCAACCCCATTCTCCTGTCAGCTCCCAGGCTTGGCATCCACCATAATATCTTCCTTCCTTGCTCCATTTCTTTCTGTCAGCCCATGGCCTCAGAGCTGTAAAAGGCAAAAAAATACATTTTCTAGGGTACAGCTTAAGTGTCTGAGAATAGCTGCAGCATGAATAACTACCAAAGATACCTTGTAGAGAAAAAAGGAAGTATTGCCATGGTATTGTAACAACAGAGCTGTCTGCTCAGCCTTCCCCAGCCCTGCCTGACAGCGTCTTCCTGCCGTATCCTAAGGGAGCACAGACTCAGAGATGTTTACTTAATTATAGAACCATGCTCACTCCCTTCACAACTGCAGGTCAGAGACACAAAGCAGAATCACAAAATCATTAAGGTCAGAAAAGACCTCTAAAATAATCTAGTCCAACCATCCAACCACTGATACTGCCCACTAACCACATTCCTCAGTGCCACATCCACAAGGTGATGGTGATCACCTCCAGGGATGGTGACTGCACTACCTCCCCGGGCAGCCTGTGCCACTGCAGCACGGCTGAGAAGAAATTATTCCTAATATCCAATATCCTGAACCTCCTCTGAGGTTGATAGCCCTGTGTTTTTTCCTCCTCTTAAAACCATTTAGACCCAAACTACCTCAGAGCACATACGTTATCAGCATCTCGCTGCAGCAGGCCAAGCTTGAGGTGTCACAAACCCACTGAGCAGAGTGCATTTCCAGCAGCAAGGCTCAGTGGATGCTGCTGAATGCCCTGCGTTCCTCTAGTCTCAAGTGGTGCCAGGCACAGCATCTCACTGAGCCCATCTTTCTGCTCTGTGAGAGCTGCAGCTCTTCCTGGCTTCGTTCCACAAGTGCCAGTCCCGGTCAGTTAAGTTTCAGCAGTCCCTTGCAAGGCGTGGAGCCAGTCAGCCCAGCTGCACCAGGCAGCGGATGGTCTCTGTACATCCTCAGGAAGCCACTCTGGCAGACACAAACAAAAGCAGCAGCATATTCATGTATCTGAAAGCAGCTTGTAACCGCTGGAAAGGGTAAGTTGGTATGTACAGTGGTGAATGTCTGTCATCCAAAAACATCAATCACAAGTTAAAAATGGACTAAATCCCAGGAATACCTTGGATTCATTTGCAATGCTATGAACAAGACTTTGATCACAGAGACACTGCCTTGCCAGAGGTTCCCCTGTTGCACATCACATCTATCTTAGTGCACGTACAAAGACTGAAGCTTTGGGTAATATGAAAGCAAAGGAGGAGTTGCTGTTTGACAGCTTTAGTCACTGTGCTGCTGTTGGTAAATATACCCAGAGAGAAGTGCCAGCTCTAAAAATAAAAGGGACCAGATTCTCCTGAATAACACGCAGCTCTGTGGTTTGCTGCAATGCAGCAGCCTCTCAGTTCTTCCATTTCTTTATGGACTTTGTTGCCTCAAACCCTTCAAAACTGAGGGCATTAGGTTCTGCAAATACTATAGAGACCAACAGGAGTTACTTACTTAAACTCTGTGTTGCCTGCTGTGATGCTACTTGAGTTACAGGATTTTTTTGATGTGAAATGCAACTTACTTTTGAACAATATAAAAGACAGTAGAAACTTGACCCTCATTCAAACACAGCATATAATCCAACAAAGGGTAATTACTCCTGACTTCTAAACAGAATCACAAACGAAGCCAAACTGAACTGCCAAGACCAGTGGAAATGAATGAAAAGGAGGGGTACAAAAAAAGCAGATGAAGCAGGCAGTGTGTAGCTTTGCTGTTACACACAGTTATTTTCTCTTGCACCTGTTCCTTCCACTCAAATACAAAACTATTTAAAGACAGTTTGCAAAAGGAGAGGGGAGATGGTATGGAGGGCTAAGGAGGTGCAATTCATTCTTTGCATCCTTCTGTCTTCCTCAAAATGTATAGGTCCTTGATTCCCATTTACAGAACATGTTTTCAACTACTTTTTCCTCTTCCAAGGCCATGCAGCTTTGCCTGGAAGAATCCAAGATGGCTGGAAAGCTGTTAAAAACTAGCACTGAGGTTCAAAGTATTTAAAAGCTATTAACAAATCAAATGCCCTTAGGGATTTTCCAGAGAAACAAAGTTCATTACATTGTGGGCCAGGACTTGGGCATAACTTTTGCTGAAATAAAGCAGCCCCCAGCAAGGGCATCTTGTTGGATGTCCTAAGTTAATGTTAGTTGAATGCTTAAAAGATAACCTCCCCCTTCCTTTAAAAACATCTTGATTCATTTGGAATCATTTGTATTTCTTAACAGCTAAAGAAAAAAGAAGAGTGAAAAGGCAAGGATGCAACCTTCTAGAAAAGCAACTATCATTTGGGTTTACTTAGTGTTAAGCAACAGCTAAAAGGAGTGATATTAACTTGCAACTCTTTCCATATCCTATGGAAATGCTGTGGAACAGCTCATTTTCTCTGTTAACCAGTCCCACAGCCTTCCCTTGTTTGCTGCACCCTGTGCCTTACACAGTATGTAGGATTACTCCCCAGCTGCAACAGCTTTAGCTAAAGACAGCACAAACCAACAGCAGCTGCCTGTATCCTGTGATGCAATTATGTTCTTATACAAAGAAGGGGAAAAATTAAAAAAAGCATATCAGTATCTGAATGCTCACCAGGAAAATTCCACTCCTTTATTAGATGTCTTGTCCTTTGCAGAATCGTTTGAGCCAAATGAGTCTGCTTATTTAAAGTACAAAAACCTTTTGAGCCACAGGAGATTCCAGAAATGCCAGAATCCTGAGCTTCCCTCCCTCACAGTAAGGAGAATAATCTCCCCCACCCACTCCTCCGTTCAGGCTGATTGCTGCATCCACAGAATTTTTATGGTCTCTGGCCCATCTTCTTCAAGGTTCGATTCAGCTGCAATTAGAAGAAAGCAAAGAAGTCAGAAAACACACTGATTGGCATACACAGCTGATCCCTTCAGCAGCCCAAATCCAGCATCTCTAACTCCCTTCTCTGCAACCCACCGACAAAAATGCTCTCATGCAGGTGCAGGCAGTGTGTGAAATAGAAGGGGAATTAGTCAAACTTCCTCCTCCTCTCCAGAAGGACAGTGGAAGATTTAGGGAGAAGTTGTGATGTTCTAGCAACAGTATACTAACAGAGAAACCTTCAGCCATCCCCTTGTTTCAGAATTTGCTGCCAAAGTTTCCAACCCACAGCAGCATCTGCTGAGAGAACAGAGCAGTGGCAGCATGTCACCTCCTTGCTGAGTGCAACACTGAAGTCATCCATTCTCCAGAAATTTGAGGCTGCTTTCTAGACCTTTGGTTATGGGGATGTAGATGTGATTTTGCTGCATTACTGAGAACTGCCACAATTATCTAGGGACAAGGGAATCAGCAACTCTAGAAAGTAAAACCGTCCTCCTATACAATGAGTTTCAATTGGACGAGCACTTCTCACACAAACAAACCCAACATTCCTCATAAGTGAGCAGCTGCTGCTCAGACCACCTGCCCTTGCCCAGCGCCGTGCAAAGCTGAGGACTGCCCCAGCGAGGCATAGTTCAGCTGTCACGCACAAACATGCTTTCTCCCAGCCATGCACAGCCCAAAGTCTTCCCCACTTTTCCTACAGAACCATGCAGTTATCCTGCCCAGGCCTCACCTCTTCAAACTTGTGGATCTGGCGGATGAAGAAGTCCCCGTAGCGCCGAGCAACCTTTGTGTCTGCGATGTGGATCATGTCCTGGGGAAGGAAGAGCACGAGGTCAGGAAAAGGATTGTGCTACCAGGAGACAGCAAGCACTGCCAAACAGGAGGTGCAATGAAAGGGGCTTCACTCCAGCCCTAGTCCAGCACTGCACCCATACCTGACATGTACTAGATCCACAGCAAGTATTCGGTTTTGTGGAACGCCTTCTGCTTACCTGAGACAGATCCTAAACTCACATCGTATTTATTTCCCACATTCTTGCACTCTGCCTATTTTCAGCTCTCTGTGGAGCAGTTTGACAGTCCCAACCCTGACTCATGCTCTGCTTCCCTCTACCAGCAGCTAAGAGTGGTGCAATCTAGTAGGAGAGCTAGGCCACAGTGCAAGTCAGTTTGGTTCAGGTACACAAGGAAGACAAAGCACAAGTGAGATCTTGTGGGTACAGCTCCACACCAAGGAACAAGCAGCAATCTGTTCCCCTTGTTTGGTGGCAGCAAAAACCTAATAGCTACTGCTGTCTCCTTTGACAAATGAACTCTTCTAAGAGACTTCCCACTGTGTTAAGTTCCACAAGCAGGTTGGTGACAGGACCACACCTTGCATTTACATATCATCTTGAGCAGACAGGGCTAAATGCTGCTTCTGTGAAAACCACAGCTGTAATATGACAGATCAAGATTCCTCCTTTATCAAGCAAAGGAGAAATGTAGGGGATACCTACAAAACTGACAATCCCACCTAACAGTGACAGCACTCTGTGTCACTCAGCTGCCGCCTCCCAAGGTCACTGACAAACTATACCCTTTGTCTGGGGGATGACATTTAGGGACTTTTTGTCTTGGTTGACAAAAAGTATCCCATCACTGTTCATCTACTGGCACTTCTATTAAGCAGGGCTACAGCTTCATCGTAGGCAGAGAAGTCCTTCACACAGCACAGGAATATTTCCCACAGACTGGATTATAAGCTGGTGCTGCCTCTTCCAGAATTTCTGGGGTAAAGGAATTTCCTAGTTAGCAAGAAACAGATACCAACCTTGTCAATATAGAAGTCAACTTCAGAGGCAGACTGAAACTCCCCATCCAGGGCAGATATGCCACTGGTCCATACCAGGTTCTTCATCTTGTGCTTGAAGACAAGCAGCTGGATGCGAAACTCCTGCTCCGTGAGGTCCAAGAAGCCAGCAAGCTTGGCCACAGGCATGGTGGTATAGAGCTTCAGAAAGCTACGGATTGTGGAGAGCTGAGCTTGCTGCTGAACCTCATCAGCAAAGACTTTGAGCTGTTGCAGGAAAGGCTCCTTGTGATAGTTGGGGTGCACGTTGTCATAGTTGGGCACCACAGGGGAGAGGAACTTGGGGCAAGCGTAACTGAAGAGCTCCTCATAGACCTGAGCATCACCCTTCTGCATGCGCAGCATCTTATCCCCGTATTTCTCACGCAGCTGCAGGTGGATGCTCTCATCGATACGCATGGGGTACATGGTGAGGGCGATGGCAAGGAGTGCGTGCATCTGCTCGTTCTGCTTGTTGATCTGGGACAGAGAGGACAGCCTGTTAGCTTGACAATGTGCTCAGGACTTACGGTGTGAGAGAGAGCTGGGCTGCGTTTTTCACAGATGGGCCCTTCACCCTGAGAACTGAAGGTCCTAATGCTCAAGGGGGACAATGCAAAGAAACAGCACTTTGAGCAAAGTAGATGCATGCTGTATCATGGCTATCATCAGTGATAAAGAGGAAACAATAAGGACAAAGTACAAAGGAGTGAATCTATCCAGAGCCAGACAGAATCTGGATAGCCAGAAACAGGTTTGATTGCTTTGGTGCGAGAAAGTGCAGAGGAGCAGGCATAGGGAAGGAAGAGAGTTTAAGAGACACTGTTGACACAGACCAGCAAGAGACTTATTAGGGAGGCCAGTGCAGAAAAAACTGAGAAGGAAGATTCATATGAGCTCAGTCTTAAACAGCTGTGTAGCTAAAACTTAAACACTAAATGTTTGAAGTGTCAGGGAATTAAGAACTGCATGATTTGGTTATGCAAGTGAATTAGTAATGATTCACAAGGATGACAAGCAGCAACAGAGAGTAAAAAAACACAGCAAAATAAACATCAGAGGCAGCTTAGCTGAAAAGAGACATGAGTTTTGTTTTACCCACAATAAGTTTAAATAATCTGTGAATGACTGCATGATAATGGAAATATATCTGATAATGGAAGTACACTGAGATAGGAGATAGGAGTGGGACTGAGATGTAAGAATCTTTGGCAGGAGTATCATTTCCAGCTGACACCCATTAGCAACAATGCCCAAGGGGAACATGCAAGCAGAGCAGGAGCAATCGTGAGCAACTAAAGAAATCAGCAAAACAGCCAACAGAAAATATTAAAGGTGAAATGATCCCTTAATTACCATGAGTCCAGGAATATAAGGTCAGACAGATCTATTGGACAGAGCTTATCAGGTGCCAAAGAAGGGACAGGAAATGGGACAGCAGCCTTTTGTTTTGGGAAGCCTATACCTATTTTATTTCTTACCATCTCATACTTGTAGGTTGTCCTCTGAAACATGCTCTTAGTCCTCTGGATGTAGAGGAGGATGTTGGCAAAGACTCGGATGGCATCCTGGTAACGCCGCATCATGAGGTATGCGAAGCCCACGTAGTAGTAAGTGGTCACTTGGCACTCAGGCACCCGAGAGTACATGCTCTGACAAGGATGGAGCAACAGACAGTCTTAGAGAGGAGACAATCACCTTCAGCCTGAACAGCTTGGCCTTCAATCCACTGTCACACATTTCAGGATACCTTCCCCTCACACCCATCCCTGCAGTAGCTTCCTTGCTGCCTCAATAAGCAGATCGTTTTGCCTCCCATGTTTCCCAGTTCCAGCTTTCTGCAAGCAGAGGACTCTTACGCTGTGCATAACATTGCTTTGCTCAACTCCCATTCTTGCCAGTACACTCCAAGCTTTGGGCCAAGACTGTGTTGCAGCTGGACTTTTTTTCTTTTTTAATACCACTTGTCACAAGTGACATCTGTATCTAGGGCAAACACGTGCAAGGTAGGAGTGTGCACAGTGAGAACAGTCACAAAAAACAGCATGAGGCACAGACCAAGGTGGAACTGATGTATCCTGCTAGTATTGTGCTTTCACTTACAGTTCAAATAATATTCCACATTACACTGCCTTGCACAACACAGCAAACAAACCTAAAGACCTAAGCATATGTGTTACAACAGCAACAGTCATTATCATATGGCTTGACTTACTGCCAAAGCTCCAGCTGTGTTCAGCATACACAACTGTGGAACCAGAGGCTTCTTCCAGCTAATCCTATAAACAAACTCCTGACAACTGCAGCAGCTACAAACAGCTCCTCAGCTGTACGATTCATTAGGACAACCTTTCAGGAGCCTAACTAAACAAAAGCATTTGGAAAACTACAGTGGGATGTTTACAACGTATCTTCTTACCTTCTTGTTGAGCTCAATGTTCTCCAGAACCTTGATGGCTTGGTAGTAATCCCCCAGCAGAGAGTGCAGACGCAGCAGCCCAACCAGACTGAAATAGCCCAGCATCTTGTAGAGGGAGTGACGACCATACTCACCAGCCACGCTTTCGGGATCACCTAGAGAAAAAAAACTCACAAACCATGATGTTGCCCTCTAAAGGAGCAAGCCCTTCTTTCAACGTCTCTTGCTTATAAGCAAAAGAAGCAAGAGATTTTTCCATTTCCCATTTTTTCATGTAAGGTTTAGAGAACCTCTTCACAGAATCACAGAATTGTAGGGGTTGGAAGGGACCTCTAGAGATCATTGAGACCAACCCCCTGCCAAAGCAGGTTCCCTACACCAGGTTCCCTTCCCTCACCCAACTAAGGGTTTGATTGGGCTCCCAAACAAAAGTAACAGAGCTTGGTCAAATCAAAGCAAGGCAGCACAGACACCAACCTCACCCAGCCATCTCACCTCCACTTGTATAGACCTCTAGCTGCCGGTTGATGTTGGATTTGTCCACCAGAGAATGCAACACATTAAGAACACTGTGCACGTTCCAGATCTTGGGGTTGGAACGAAGGAAATCAATTTCTTCTTCAGATTTCTTGGCTGTCTTGCAGCGGTACTGGCTGAAGGACTGGAACTGTGGGGAAAGAGCAGACTTGATGGTGAGGGGATGGTCTGGATGTGCTACATCTAAGTGCACTAAGCTCATGTGTTGATCACACAATGCAGTACAAGCTACAAGTGACATGGAAAAAGAGGCTAATTTGAGATCAGCTGGCAATTAATATGGTAAATTATTCCACTATTAAAGCACCTAGAGAATATCTGATACTGTACAGAGGCAATCTGAGAGAAAAGGCCAGAAAACAGAACAAAGTGAAAGATCTCTGACAATTAGGACAGGCAACGAAATACATATCTGATGTCTAAAGAGGAGAGCAACCAAGTCATTTTAAGAAATTCAAAACTATAGTCAAACCACAGAACACAAGAAAACTAGTATGATCTTGTATTTGGGATTATAACAGATTTCAGTCAGCTGCCTTATACAAATCAGGTAGAAATGCAGCCGAGCTTCAATAACAAACCAAACCAAAGCTAAGTAGCAACTGAAATGCAAATATCAGTATCAGTTCAAGACTCCCCAGACAATTCTCAGTAACTTAAAAAACCTGTACATTTACAACGACACCTATTCTGTGACCCACAAATAACAGCACTCACCTAAGCTTTTTGATCTGCACTTAAACCCTAGATATGAGCCCCACAAAGATGATTGAAAATTTAATAGCATTAACACAAGGCTACCAAAAATACCCCAGTCTTAAGGGTCACACACCTGGTATATGAATTCATCAATGATATCCCAGAGCCACTGGTTGGGCAGTTCCAAAGGAGCAGGACCATCAGCATCTGCAGAAGAACATCAGTAGCAGATGAGAGGCTTAATGCCTTGAGCAAGGACAGTGGCAGAATTGAAGGAACAAAATAAAATAAAATAAATCAAGAAAACAGAATCTTTGCAAGTTGAAAAACACAGAAGATGAGTGAAGCTTCCAGCAAGAAGTAAATATGTAGCTCTGCCTATCTGAGGTACTTTTATTTTTAAGGAATACAAGTGTGCATTGAGTTAATCTCTAAAGCGTGAATGCTCAACAGCAATGATTCTTGGAAGCTGCACAAAAACTTTAGGGGTCTATCCCAGCCACTCTTCTCTGCAAGACTGGCAGGGAGTCACAAACATTTTAATTTGTCCCAAGTGGACTCAAGAAGGGTAAGCAGCTGTGAAATACCACTGCAAGTTCCTAACTTTGATCAAAAACCAAAATGAAGCTGTAAGTTGCCAGCAAGATAGAAGGTGATTTTTTTTTTCTTTAGGCTTCTCAGAAAGCACTGTCAACTATTTGGGCTTTTTATGGTTTTAAATGCATGGGTGTAAAGTGCTCTTTGTTGCAAATTTAAACATATGGAAAGCTTATAGACCACTTATCTGCTTGTGAGCTATAAACAAACACGTTTTGGTTTCTCTCCCTTTCTCCGTCTTAATCCTCTGCATTCAGTCTTCTCCAAAATTCACAAACCAAAGATTAATTGCAGCAACTCACTGAGGATGTAGTTGAAAAGATTGCAGTAGTTGTAGTAAGATTCAAATCTCTGCTCCAGAGTGGGCCCCCCCTGCAATGAGAAAAAAGTACAGTGCATTTAGTCTGAAGTACAGCAAGACTAAGCTTATGGGCAATATCCTATAAAGGACAGCCATAGTAATAGGTCTGTTTTGGTGACATAAGAGCTGACATTCAACCAGTCACTAACCACTAACACCATCCAGAAAGCATGACATTGTCTCACTATTGTCTAGTAGAAGAAGGCTGCCTTTTCAAGTCCAGGTAGCTTCTAGTACAACTGAGCAATGAAGTGAATACAACACTTTAAGTCTCCTTCTCCTCCTTCTGCTGTCCAGACATAGGAGCTGCCTATTAACTTCCACAGCTTCTTGTCCTCCTCCCCCTCAAGAGGAGCCTTTGTAAATCCTGACACTCAGCTGCTTCTAGACAATCATATCATAGAATCATAGAATAGCTTGGAAGGGGCCTTAAAGAACCCTGCTGTAGGCAGGGCTGCTACCCACCAGCTCAGGCTGCCCAGGGCCCCATCCCTGGCCTTGAACCTCCAGGGATGGGGCACCCACAGTTCTCTGGTCAGCTGTGCCACTGCCTCACCACCCTCTGCATAAAGAATTAATTTTAAATGCTTTGTAAGATCAATAAACACAGGAGGGAATCATATTCCTAGAATTATCTCGTGTCACCTCTAGACACCCCATGGGCAGCTTGGGAACCTCCTACAAAACAATTCAAGCAACCAGTTTCACCTGTTAAGGCAAGTCTTTGATCTGGGAACTTCAAAAAGACTCCTGCATTAACCCATTTCTCCACCCTCTGGTCCAAACCAAAACTGCAATTATTACTCATTCACCATGTAAGTCACACACCAGTTCTGCTTCTTTCTTACAGACAAGAACTACTCTGATTTTCCTACTGACTTCAAATTAGCCTTTTTAAGGAAAAGAAGGGTTTTTGTTTTGTTTTGTTTCAGACCATTATTCCTTCTGTTTTCTTCTCCTATATCCTTTGTGATGCCCATTTTTTCCTATCCACAACGCACTCTGACCCCATCTGGTCTTCCAACTCAACTCAAACTCCTCGTGACACTCCCTCACACACCTGCTAATCTGAAGAACAAATAAAGAGCCAAGAAAAAACACACAAAACAAACTGACCTACAAGTCATGCAGTTATACAGCTCTAACAGAAAGAAAATTCAGCTACTTCCCAACATCTCCTTCTTCCCCACCTCACTGTTGTCATATAACCCAGCAGCAGCTCAGCACCACACAACTGCCTGCTCACTCTCTCCCCCTATAGGACAAGGGAGAGAATTGGAAACAAAACAGAACTTGTGAGGAGAAAAACTATTTACTAAGACAGTCTTTGTTGCAGTTTCTTCTTCCTCCAAGACTGGGGGGACAACTCAGGAAGACTGACAAGTCTTGCTTTTCATAAATCAGCAAATCCTTACTAAACTGACAAAAGGCAAGATTTTTAAACTTCCCTAATTGTCACTTGCTCCATACCTCATAAGTCTATTCAATATTGTTTTGCAAAAGTTATGGAACCAGTGATGCTGTAGTAGCAGTGCAACTTGTTAACTTTTATGGCAGAAAAGCCAAGCATAACCAAAAGACACAGGGCAAATACTCACACTGACTTTGGCGTAGATATGCCTATAATACAGCTCCTTGTATAGGATGAGGAAAACTGCATCTGGAAAAAGATGAGAGAATTGGACATCAGCAAACCACAAGGCTTAGGCAACTGGATCTCTGAGGCACCGGTGGTGCTCCAACTGCCACAGTTAACAAAGACAAGTACAAGAGGATGCTTCATTCACTTGACTTTCTGACAGGCATCTACAGAAGGAGCTGCCACAGTGAACAAAGATGAGTGACCAACAAATCATAAAAACCATGCACCAGCTCACTAATATATCAAAAGTGGTTTAGTTCCTTCATTCTCTGATAAGGAAACAGAGCAGAAAAGAAATGCCTACCATTTCCAACCTGTGGGGCAATGGCCTCTGCCTCTGGCCATGGGGTGTTCTTGAAAAACCTTTCCGTCAGCTTTGTCCAGCTGAAAGATAAGTCATGTGGTATAAGAAAATGTTTCTTAGTATCAAAGAGCAGAAGTTAGACACCATAACACAGAGGGCTCAGACTTGATAGAAGTAGAACACTACCACCCTTTACTAACTCCAGTGTTGAAGCAAAGAATGAGAACGACAAAGGAGTTAAAAAACTGATCATAGAATGGCTTGGGTTGGAAAGAACCTCAAAGATCACCTAGTTAGCATCAGGATTGCCAACCATTAAATCAGTTACTAGACCAAGTTGCCTTGGGCCCTATCCAACCTGGCTTCGAACACTTCTAGGGACTGGGCATCCAGAACCTCTCTGGACTGCCAGTTCCAGGGCAACTGCCTGTTCCAGTGCCTCACTAACCTCTCAGTGAAAAATTCCCCTTAACATCTAATTTTAGTTTAAAGCTGTTCCCCCTTGCCCTATAAATATCTACCCATGTAAAAAGCTGATTTCCCTCCTGTGGGTAAGCTCCCTTCAAGTACTGGAAGGTCACAATGTGGTCTCCTCACAGCCTTCTCCAGGCTGAACAAGCCCAGCTCCCATCCTTTCTTCACAGAAGAGGTGCTCCAGCCCTCTGATCATCTTGTGGCTTTCCTCTCCATTCCAACAGCTCCACATCGTTCCTATACCGGGGGCCCTAGGCCTTTAAGTATGGAATGGCTGTGTGTGTTCTACTTGCATTCTCTTTATGGTAAAGAAACACAGCTACAAGCAAGAGCGGGAATATCTTCACAGATCATAGAATCACTACGGTTGGAAAAGACCTCTAAGATCACGCAGTCCAACTGTCCAACTATCACCAATATTTCCTACTAAAGCACGTCCCTCAGTCTGCAAAGAGCCACTGTAGAGGTCACTTTTTACTGCCAACATACAAAACCAGTACTTTCTTTGAGACAGGTCACAACCCACATAGATTTATGTTACACTAATAGCCCAGAAATATAGGTATTTTTTGTTGGTTTTTTTTTTTTTCCTCTTTTCTCCTCGGTGATCAATTGAAGTTTCAGACTATTTCAAAGAAGTGAAACAACAATGCCAGCGTTTCTTTTTATGGTCCAGAAACAAGAACGCAGGAACGGCCCCACCTGTTCTCATAGATGTCCTGGATCTCATACACCTTCTGGTCAATGACGTCGCTGGAGACGCGGCTAGCCTGCAGCTCGTACACCTTCTGGTCGATGAGGTCGGACACGGTCTTGTGGAAATACTGGATGAAGTTCTTGATCACCTCGGGGATCACCTGGTAGGTCTGCTGCTCGTACTGCCGCTCGTAGGCCAGGTCCTGCTTCGGGTCTCCTGAGGGGAGAGAGGCGCAGCGTAGGAGCGAGTCCTACAGCCCAATCCCCGCGGGGCGGCCCGGGAGCGCACTCACCCGTGTGCATGTCATAGTCGTTGGAGTAGGCGTACGGGTCGTAGGCGGCCTGTGGAAAGACGAAACGGCGAGGTTACCGAGACGAGCCCGAGCCGCAGACCCCCACCCCCGACCCGGCCCCGGCCCGCCCGCACATCGTTGTCGTAATCCTCCCCCGGGTAGGCCATGGCGCGGCGCGGTCCCTGGGCGGCCAGGAAGAGGGGGCGGGACCAAGCGGCACGCTCGGGGCGGCCGGCCGGAAAAGGCTACGGCGGAGGGGGGAAGCTGTTCAGTCTGTCTATTGGTTGAAATAACTGCCCGTCTTCAGAGGTTTTTCTCTCTGATTGGAGAGTCTGCCTGCCCGTCAACGCACCCTAGACACCGCCTTTTTTCTCGTCTCCTTTCCATCCCATTGGCTGCATCCGCTGAGTTGAGGCGACTCTGATTGGTCGAGAGAACCGTTGCTATAGCGACGACCCTTCCCGCCCCTCTCCTCGCACCCCGCGCGCCCTGGCCCGGCCCGGCCCGTGAAGGAATGGAGGGCGGTGGCGGGGCCGCGGCCGAGTCCGCGGCAGGGACGGAGTCGGAACCGGCTCTGGGAGCCGGGACGGCGCTCGGAGGTGCGGCGGGAGCCCCCCTCGGCTACCTGCACGTCCTGTGGCAGCGAGAGGAGCCAGCCGGCAAGATCCCGGCCCGCCGCCTGCGCAGGGCCGCCCGCCTCCACCGCCGCCTGGGGCCTACGGGCAAGGAGAGCCACGGTGAGCGGGAGCGGTTTTCCCCTCCCTTCCCTGTCCCCTCCCTTCCCTGTGCCCTTCCTCTTCCCATCCCTCTTTCCTTCCCTCTTTCCTTCCCTATCCCCTGTCCCCTTCCCTTTCCCCTTCCTCCTCCATGCTTCCCAGTAATGGCTTTCTTTCCTCCACAGCTCTGAAGAGGCTGCGTGAGGCTGCCAACGGCAATGATCTGGATACAGGTGAGAATTCTGCCAACCTGACAGGGGGCCACTTCCTGGAAGGGCAGTTTGTCAAAGCCCTTTGTTTCAGCAGAGCACAGGGAGGAGGAAGGTGCAGATAGTCTGCAGAAATCGTGCTTTAGATGCTGCAGATCTAGAAGCTGCTTTTCTTGTGCCTTTTGTTCCATTCTCTGAACAGAGCAAGGCTGATAGTAATACTGATTTTTTTCACTGTATTGGGTTCATAGTGCTGATTGTCCAGCTGCCTTAGGCTAAATTAACAGCCTGCTATTACTCCAGCTTTTTGGTAAGTAACTTTTGCCCACTTGTCAGCAGTAGGAAAGTAGTCTTGTGGCAGAAATGGAAAAGTGATGATCCAAGCCTGTCTGATCTCAGACATATGGTCTGATTTTTTGGGTGGTCTTTAGTGTGGAACCAGGAGTTGGACTCGATGATCCTTCTGGATCCCTTCCAACTTAGGATACTCTGCACTTCTATGATTCTAAGCCATACGCCGTGTGATAAATGACATAGTGTGACACAGATCAGAGCCCCGGCCAGCCTCTCTGGGACTCTCTTTACTTCTCTGTACTGTAAGATCAGTTCGGTTTTGATACTAAGTATTCATCAGCAATACTGCCATATGTCGTTTGCCCCCTGTCATTGTTCCTCTTTTGCCTGTCATCAGACCATGTTGTGAACAACTGGAAACAGATCTGACTTGTAGAAACCCCTGACATTTCAGGATGGGGTGCATGGGGGGCTGTCTGTCATTTTGTACCTTCCAGCTCACAGTATACCTTGCTTCATGAACTGATGGAAGCATTCATTTATGAGCTCTGACCATAGACAGAGTCCATATTTACCTGCAGAAGAGCTGGTAGCATCACCCCTTTCTGATCAGGTGTCCCTTCAACTTACCTGTGTCCTTTACTTCCTTGGCACTGTCAGTGCAGCAACTCCTGGAGGATGGAACTGACCCCTGTGCTGCAGATGACAAAGGCCGGACAGCCCTGCACTTTGCCTCCTGCAATGGCAACGATCACATTGGTGAGTGGGAAAGGGATCTTCGATCATCCAACTTGTCCATTTCAGAGGGTTTTCTTTATTTTCCATTTGCTGTCTGTGTAAGCTGAACAGAAGCATCCCTTCTGCAGCCTGCTGGCTGCCATATGGACATGTGAGTCAGCAATGCTCTGCCAAATGAAGCTTCTCACCCCAGTAAGGTGCTGTCAGTGGGGCAGAGGGAAGGGGCTAACATGGCTCTGTGTTATTGCTTCCAGTGCAACTACTTCTGGATCACGGGGCTGACCCAAATCAGAGAGATGGGCTGGGAAACACTCCCTTACACTTGGGTAAGTGCCAGTCAGATGACCTTTGCATGCAGAGAAATGAGGTGACCACTGCATTCTATTTTTCCTCTGCATCTTCCTTTTTCCTGTGCATCACACTATACGTCCCCAGCTTTAAAGACTTATGATTCTTAGCACTTTTTTCGCCTCACCCCTCAGGAGGACTTAAGGATCAGAGTTAGAGAAAATCCATTTCCTTCCCTCTGCCTGTCCTGAGGAGTGTGAGATGTGTTCTAGCCAAAGTACCCTGAGCATGAGGTCATGCTTAACGGTGGAGCTGTTCCTCTTTCCTATGGCAAAAAAACCTTTTGGGAAGTGACAAGTTCCACACTTGAGCAGAAACTCCTTTGTTGTTTGTAGCACCTCTGAGCTGTGTGTCCTGTGTTTTCCCTCCCCAGCTGCCTGCACGAACCATGTTCCCGTCATCACCACGCTGCTGCGCGGAGGTAACATTTCCTCTATAACAATTACTGCCTGTCCCTTTCTTGCCCTGCCCCTGTCGATATTCCCCAGGAACACCAAGTTTTTAAGACGGACCTCCCTTTCTGCCCTTACTCATGCGTTTGCAGGGGCCAGAGTCGATGCCTTGGATCGAGCTGGCAGAACCCCGCTGCACCTTGCTAAGTCGAAGCTAAACATCTTACAGGAAGGAATCTCCCACAGCCTGGAGGCCGTGCGCCTTGAAGTGAAACAGGTAAAAGAAACAATCCCACGCTCTGGTAAGGCTCTACAGCTTCTATCAGTCTTCAGTACTCTTTTGGTCAAGGATCATGTAGCAGCTGTTTTAATTACCTGTCTCTAGGCTTTTAGCTTATCCAAGGAAAGTTTGGCTTTTTCCTTCTGTTTTCAGATATGTTGATTTTTTTCCAACTACTTCTCTTGATTTTTGTGTGGCAATTTGGCTGTGGTAGGCCAAGCATTGAATGTCTTATTTCTCAGACTGCATGGAACACACTCTTTTCTTCAGCAACCATGTAAGATGGATGCGTTGTGGCAGGAGAGGGACCACAGCATGGGGTTATAGCTGTGGCACACACATTTCAGCAGGGACTCTACTTTGTCAGGCATTCTCAGTGCACTCTGCACTGCTCTTGTGTGTGGGGGCATGGGAAAGGAAAGCAGTCACAATGCTGCCTCACATACATGAGGTGTGGGCATTGCTTCAGGAACCATAGAATAGCCATAAGGGTTTTTATTCTTTGTGCGCAAACAGATCCTGCAGGAGTGGGAAGTTCCTGCTCCTCACAGTGAGGGAAGACAGCTGGCCATGAAGAAAAGCTTGGTGCTTTCTTGGCAAGCCTAAACCTTGTACTTCTTCAGCTGAGCTTGTCTCTCTTTCCTGTTCTAAAACTACACAGACGGATCATAACTGGTCTGCCTGTGGCTGATGGACACCTCTGGTGACTCCCCGGCCTCTGGTAGAACCTTTAGTGCTCTCCGGTCGCTTTGCATGTGCTCTCTTCTATGAATCATGTACTCAACAGCAAGTCTGTGCTTGGCAGTTTAGCTGGTCTTCCTAAAAGCAACCCAGCGTGATGCTGCTGTCTGACGTTTCCTCTTATTCCTGATGGCTTCAGATTATCCAGATGTTGCGGGAATACCTGGACCGTCTGGGGAGGCATGAGCAAAAGGAACAGCTGGATGACCTCTGCTCTAAGCTACAGATGACCAGCACAAAGGAGCAGGTAGGTAGTGCTGAGCTACTGTGACTCACCTGTTTCTGCTGTGACTTCTGTGTTCAGGAGAATTCAGCTACATAAACAAGGTGACATTGAAGACATGCTCGCGGATGTGTTGTTGCGGGGTGAAGCAGCCAGGATAGATGGATGACTCCTTTGTTTGGAATTCAAAATGCAGAAAGTGTTACTGTGCCTAGCAGCTCAGCAGAGAAGCTGAAGATCGGATCGACTGAGGGCACAATCATTTTAAGGCCAGAAGGTAGCACAAGTACTCACTGTTGAGTTCTGGGTAATGCGTCAGCACACTTCTATTTAAGGGCTGGCTGTATTGCCTGAGGTGGAGTTTGAGCATCAGCTTCCTGAGGAAGGGGCAAAAGCTCCTTTTGCCTTAGATTAGGACTTTTCTGAGCGTGGTTGTGGAGCCAGCAGGAGTTGTAGCATACACTCAGTTTGGGCATTACTGGCAGTCCTGGTGGAAGAATAGTCCTTGCTGCATGGGGGTTTCTTCTGTGGTGGTGGGCAGCTGTGTTCCTGTGCCTGATGGCCAACTGTATTCTTCTGACAGGTGGACGAGGTTACAGACCTCCTGGCCAGCTTCACATCGCTCAGCCTGCAGATGCAGATGGAGAAGAGGTAACAGGCTTCCAAGTCCTCTCATCTCTGTGATCCAGAAGGAGAAGGCTTAGAGAAGAAGGCCTGCGTCTCTGAATAAACATCGCAGGCCCTGAGGGTGCTGCCATGGTTGCCTCATGAGGAGGCAGTAAGATTTGACAAGAGAGTGCTGCAGCTGAGACTTTTGGGGAAAAAAAATAGGCTGGCACTGAATAGGGTACCCCTTCCAGAGCAGAGGTATTCTGCCTTCTCCTTAGCACTCCAGTTCAGTGCAGGTGGTGGCTAATGCCATGGAAAATTGCCAGCATCACAGATCTATCTGCTTGCAACAGGCATCTTTTGCCACCACTGCAGTATTAAACTGCATGGGGGGGGTGGGAAGTGGGCATCTTGGACAACAGAAGGCTTTGTACTATAGGAATAACACGTCCCTAATTCTGTGTGGTAGCAGCTGAGCAAACACACTGCCTTAAGAAGCATGCACCAAGACGTAATCCTAAACTTCCCTAGAGCCTGCAGAGTATCTGACCAGTTAGGGGTGGGATACAATGCTTTTAATCAGACTGACAGGTTCCACTGGGCCTGGTTTTTGAAGCACTGCTGAAAGACAGTGCTTAAATCTCAGAGTGAAACACTTGTGAAGAATATCCAGGGAGGCATCAGGTCAGAGCTACCCTGATGCAACAATGAGGGTTAGGGAATGACTTAATCCTACTGCAGTTTTAGGCATGCATCTACATTTTGTTTGAAGAAAAAAAACCCACCAAAGTCATTCTAAGTGACTTTTCTGTATCCACTACTGGCTGTTTCAGGCCAGGGGTCCAGTAGCAACAGAAGGTGCCCCACATCGTTGGGTTGGGGTGGAGGTGGATTTGTGGCTGCGGCAGCAGCACCAAACCCAAAACTGGCTGACACCCATCGTGTGTTTCTTGCTTGTGGAGACGCACAGCTCCAGGGTCTGAAGTTCAGCTTGAGGAATGAGTAACGACTTCTGCTGGGAGCCCAGAGTAATGCAGCTGTGAAGGATGCGGGGAATCTCCCTTGCTGCTCTCTGGTTGGTAACAGAGACACGGTAGTTCTGCTTTGAAGCAGGGATATGTGAAGTCTTGGAGGTGGGGCGTGAGCGACAGCAGGATGACAAGAAAATGTACCGCAGTTCCCACCTGCATGCCCACCTAAACGACATGGCATGCTGGTGGTGATGTGCACCCCACAGCTAGGAATCATGTCAGCTCTATAGGATTCAGCTAAACCATATTAACAGCCACTGTTTGCAACGTTCTTCAGAGACGTGTTCTCTAATGTCTGGCTGCTTAGCCAGGAGAAGGCTCACTGGGCCTCCTTGTTCAAAGCTGAGCTATCAGAATACGCATTGTTCTAGGTGTGCTGGAAGCTGTGCTGGCTGGGGCTGTCACTGTGAGTGCTGGTACTTTGTTATGACGTGCTGGATGGGAAGGATTCTGAGGGGGTGGGAGACAATCTGACCTTTTCATATTTCAAACTTCAATAAAATCCTGTCAGCCTTTTTTGAATTCCCTGTCCAGTTCTCTCTTTTCAGAGCAGCTCATTCCCCTTTACTGATGTTTCAGGCCGTGGGCACAGCACTGGGTTCAGTAACTGCTGTTCCCAATTGTGGCACTGAAATTGGAAGTGACAACACAAAATTGTTTGAATTCAAACACCAGCCTGTTTGCAGATCAGAGTACACAGCTGCTGACTCACCTTCTGATCTCGGCTCCCACAGCCAAGAAATTCAAACTTAAAATCTAGTTAGTTGCTGTGATACTGTACAAACAGAGGGAAAGAGAATCTCGGGGGGACTGCATCTAGCTGAGAGGTGGCATGCTTTGTGAAGAGGGAAAGCAGCCTTGCCCAGTCTGTGCTCCTGTGTAAGTGTGGAGCTGGTGGGGATAAAGTGGTTGCACTCGTGCCTTGCCCTGTGCCCAGAAAAGTGGCTGCTCTGTGAAGAGCTGTTCCTCCCTGGCACCTCAGCCCCCTGACATCTGGGCAGGGGCTTTACAATGTGGTCCCTTGGGTGAGGAGCTGGTGACTTTGTGTTCAGCCTGTTCTGTTCTGTCTTTCTGTCATTGCGTCAGCCTAAGCTTCATATCCACGTACACTTGGCAGTCAACAACCTTGTTGCTGAGGAGACCATTAAAGTGCCAAAGAGCAGGCGGCTGGGGTGCTCTTATCATTGCAGTTGCCTTGGCTGCTGATGATGTCTGCAAACTAGATGCAGCTTGGAAGCTTTCCTTGCAACCAGGAACACACTTAGCTGAGATTCAGAGCTAAGCTTTTAGCTTGAGTGCTCAGGACGTTGCTGTCCACAGCTCTTCAAGTCTTTGTTTGCCTGGTGCTGGAGTTTTTCCATGACTGCTCTTGACTGTATGCTTGGAGTGGAAAGGCAGGGCTGCAGCAGGCAGCAATGAATATTTCCCTTGCTTTCAGTCTATTCCAGAGGTGTCTGTTGCAGTAACAATACAAACAACACCACTGTCTTTCCTCCGCTACGTTGACATTACACTTGGCCCAACCTCCCCTTTTCCCTTGCCTTACACTGCTAAGCACCGTGTTTTGGTGGGCCACACGTGCCACTGTTCCCTGGCAGACAGGACTTGACCCAAGGCCTTGCTCACCACTGCCTGTCCTCCATATGCATTTTGTTTCCCCCTTCATTCACAGCACGGCTCTGCAGTGACACGCTGTACCCACAGCCACTGAGCCCAGCAGTGACCTCGCCAGTCCCTCAACCCTGCACAGAGAGCTCATGCTGTAAGACACAGACAAAACCAGCCAGGCTCAGGATCTGGCTCTTTCAAGCAGAAGCAATAGCTGTGTACAAACCTCCCAATAAGGTGTCATGGATGTTGTTAAGCAAAGGGTCTTTCTCTGCAGCAGCTGCTTGCCCATGCCAGTGAATGCAAAGTGTGCTGCGGTATGCACAAACACCAAGAATCTGCTGCCTTTCAGTCTTCAGCAGTTGGGATAATTAAGCTCCAGGGTATCAAGCCAACATCTGAACTCCATTACTTCCTTCACTTTCGCCTTTCTAGCAGACTCCAAATCCATCACAGTAATTATCCTCTGTGCTGCTAAGGAAGCCCCATGAAGCATCCCTGCAAACCTTCCAGCCTTTCATCTGCTTCCTCCGCTCGTTCAATGAGTGAGATGGATTTCATCTTCTCCGTCACGGAAAGGTACAGGCAGTAAGATGATTTCTTTGTACACTACAACCAGGCAGCGTGGGAGAGCAGCCCCAGGCAATGGGATGACAAGGTGAGAGAATCAGTCGTTTTGATTAAGAAGCTGATAAAGGAGACAGGGCAAATAGCTCATCCAGGGGCTCTTCGACCATCATTTGCCTTCTTCCATTGGATCTTCTCCCCTCTCTGCTTCTGTCCCTGCTGCCCCACGCTCAGCACGTCCCAGGTGTGGCAGCTCCCGCAGGTTTAAAGCCGAGCTCATCAGTCTGAGCGATGACAAGTAATCATTAATTAAGTTGAAAGGCTGGGAGCAGAGACTGCTGATTGCTAATCAGTCTGGAGGGGAGACTGTGTGAGAAGAGCATTTGAGTTCCTTTGACCTTAATTAGTGACAGTTTTACATCAAGGACATAACACCTTTTCTTTGCCTCTGCCTTTAAGCTGTTGGACCAGTTGAAGCATGTGTATTGTTACCGGGCAGACTGGAATTCCCTCTTGGCTATCGAGCCTCTTGCTCATGTGCTTCCCCAAAAATGCAGGCTCTTGCATCCAGGCAGAATGAATGAATGGGAGCCACATCTTGCAGAGGTGCTAAACATGCCTTCTCCCCAGGTTTCCCCCATCCTTTTTGTGCCATGTTATTTAGGTTTCACCCTTAAAGGGAACAAGGTCAGAGCATCACCATTCTCGACTGCTGTTCCCTTCCTTCTCCAACACTTTGGGTTGTGAAATGCAACCACAGATCTAGAAACAATGCACGTATTCCAGCACAAGGAGAGACATGGGAGGTTCAAGGTGCAGAAAACAACATCAAGTGCTTGAGTGTGAAAAGAAAAACAATCCCCAGTGCAGCAACCAGGTTGGCTCCAGCATGGGGAAAGGGGTGTCCTTGCTGCTGAGCTGTGCTACAGTGTCAGCACACATTGAAGTGCCACGTCACCTGGGAATTTGACAAGCAAGCAGAGCAAGCAAGAAGGGAAGATTCATGCAAGCAGAAGTTGGGGAGGGCAAGCAAAGAAGAATAGGGAGAGCTTATAGATCTGCTGCATGGCTTGTACATAGCAGGGCTCTGCAAAGCCATGTTCCCACTGTTGCATGTCCCCCTCATCCCTTCCATATTGTGCCCATAGCTCTGACAGTGTCAAAGGACAAAGACAGGGCTGTAAGCTCTTCACCTGATACTGCAGCTTCCACCTGCTTATCAAAGGTCCCACTGTGCACGGGGGCAAGCAAGGACACTGTGTCTGTGCAGCTCAGGACAGAGCTGACTGAGCTGCACTGCCTCCAGTGATTTAGCATTTGGCGCAGGTGCTTGGCAGTGGGTTGGCAGTAAATGGCTTCTCTCTGCCAGCTGGGGCTCCCAGCATTACTCTGTATGAATTAGCTATGAAGTGAGCAGTGTGCTCCCTGCAGGTTTCCCACAGCCTGGAGTCTGCTGCAGCATTTGGTCCTCATATCCCCTCGCATAGGGCTTTGCTGGGAGCGTTATCTCCATGCACACGCATGCTGTGTGCCTGCTTGTCCTCCCTTCTGCTCCTTGTCCCTCTGCCCTACCATCTCACCATCCCTTTTGTCCCCATGAAGGACTCCCACCAGCTCATACAGCCTCCAGCAGTCCATGCTATGCTGGCAGAGTTTGCATTCAGCACACATCAAACTTACCAGGAGAAGGAAATTGCTGGGCTTTATTCAGGTTAGGAAAGGGAGAAATTCCAGCACCCTCTGTGAACCTTATTTCTTGCCCTCCCCCATCCCCAAAGCAATTCCCATTTTTCCCATGGTCAGGTTTGGAAAGACACTCCACTCTACTACAGGGGGTCATTCAGCATCTATTGCAACCAAAGGCTCTTCTACAGCTGTTCGAGACAAGGAGGGCAACGAGGAACAACAAATGGGAAACTGTGCTCCCAGGAGCACATCAGACCCACAGCAATCCTGCAGTGAGGAATGCTGCGGAAGATGTTCCAGCCCTTTGAGTGGTGGTGGCATTGCACCCTCCTGGAAGCTCTCCCCACCACACAGAAAAGAACAGAGAGGATTTAAGATTGAGCCAAGTGCACACAAGTGCAATCATGATTTTCATTTCATGGAAAATAATATCTTGCTAAGTTGGTAAAGCACACAGACAGGGCTAATACTGCCGAGTTACATCACCGCTCAGAGAGCAACAACCCCTGAAGGAAGGGATGAAACTCTACATAAAGAACAATGAAGAGGCAGCGGTCCTTCAGGAATTTCCAAAAGGCGAACAGAAATAAAGCAGAGATTAATCAGATGGAACAACATGGTGGGAGGAGGATTTGTGAGGGTTGCTTGGGAAGAACTGAGGATAACTGCCAAGAAATATTTCAGAACTGCAAGCAGCACAAGGAAGTGGACAGTGTCCTGCAGTATCTGCTTGCAAGATCAGAGGCTAAGCAGGGCAGAGCGCAAGGAAACCTCTTCCATTAAGTACTTTCTGGAAGGGCTGAGCCAGGGGAAGAGACCAGACTGATGGTCCTTTCCCTTTTGAGCTGCAAAGAAGCCATGGGTACACAGGGAGGGCGCAACAGCCTTTCAGTTGTTCACCTGCTGTGGCAGGGTGATACCATTGAGGTATGACCAGTGAGTTCTGCAGAGGTTGTACAACCAAGCTGTTGGTGCAGACTCAGCGCAGTAAAGTGCAATGGCCCTCTTTGATCTGGATACAGGAGCCACAGAAGGGGAGGTGGACTTGGACTGCCCCCAGACCATGAGAAATGTCATCACATTAACACGTCCCTGTGCTCTGCACTGATGTGGTGGATTGTGCCATTCCGAGATGCATTTGCTCATTTGTAATCAGCAGCCAGACACTCTTGAGGCCTTCTTGGAGTGTTCTTGGCTAGGGGATGGCCAGCTGTTACCAAGATTTCCTCCTCCAGCAGCTCCTTCTGAACTTCTTGTAGCTGGTGAGTCCATGCTCTGGCATGTCTGGCGCCTTCAGTGTCCCTCTTCCTATTGTTCTCCTTTGCGATCTGAGTCAGCTCAGTGTTGCCTCCATAGAAGCCTCCAGTGCTGTTAGTGAAACCTTTGCCCACAGCGACCATATGAACTTTATTTCCAGTTCTCTTCTTCCTGTTCTTGTTCTGGAAGAACAGGCAGGTGAAGACCTGCTTGAAACGCTTTCGGAAATGCTTGGAAACAAGCGCATAGACGATAGGGTTGAGGCAGGAATTAGCATACGAAAGGCAGTGGGAAGCCAGGCGGCAGGCATAAGTGGCTCGGTTGAAAGGGAAGTGGCCAAACCAGAAGCACAGGATAACCAGATGGTGTGGAAGCCAGCAGAGGCAGAACAGGATGGCCACAGCCACGATCATCTTGGTGACCTTACGCTTGGCCTTTCGGGACTCTGAGATCCTCTCTATAGGGTCTACAGAGGTCCACAGGAACTTGATGGTCCTGGCGTATGCCAGGCTCACTACAGTCACAGGTAAGAGGTATCCAACTACAAACGTAAGGATGTCCAGAATCTTTCGGCGTTGGTCCTCCCAGACAGGGACGCAGATGGGCACCCCATGGTAATGGACAATCTGGTAGTAACTGAGGTAAGGCCCTGCAAAGAGTAGTGATAGCAACCAAATCACTACAATGGCCACTCCTGCATTTTGGGTAGTGCGGAGATCCCGGGACTTCAGTGGATAGCGAATGGCCAGGTACCTGGTGGGGAAGGGAAGGAGAGACCAAACAGGATGTGGATGAGATTGGGTCTCATTGCCCTCCTGTCCCATGCAGCTGCCATCTGTGCACCCATTCCCACACAGCCACCGATCTCTCCCCTTCCTCACCTCTTGGGAAAGAGGATTATGGTGAGAATGGGGTCATCCCAACATGGGATCTGGGATCTCTGCTGCCCACATTGCTGTGCTAGCTCAGGAAGGGTAAGCAACGTGCATCTTGAGTCAGGGAGGAGGGCCGAAATAGGACACAAAGAGCTACCTGTTTGTCCCCTGGTGCATTGCTTTCCTGGGGCTTTGGCATTCTTGGCTGCCTACAACCCTTCTGCTCAAGTAAGGAAGAGAAAGGACAGGTAACTAGACCAAGAGCTTGGCTGGGAGTTGGGAGAATGTATGGGAGGTGAGGAGTAACAGTGGAAAGATCAATCTGCTGGTCCTGGCATCCCTGCTGTCACTGGGATGACCCAACCTGCTCCCTACAGGGCACCCAATAGGGTGGAGACTGGACTTTTTCTTACCTCTTAGCTCAAGGGTGGCAAACACATTGTCCCTGAGCTGAGGGGCTCAATGTACAGGGGACACTTGCCTGTCAATGGAGACTGTAGCCAGGGTGAAGCTGCTGGCATACATGGTGAGGTAGATCAGGAAATGCACAGCCTTGCAGGCAAAGGCCCCAAAGAGCCACCCATCCAGGGTGTAAATGGTGGCTTGGAAGGGGACACAGCAAATGATGAAACAGAGGTCAGCCACGGCCAGGTTGAGGATGAAGAGATTGGTGGTGTTGTACTTCACTTGGCCATTCCTCAGCAGCACAGCCAGCACCAGTCCGTTCCCCACAGTGCCCAGAAGAAAGATAAGGGAGAAGATGACAGGCACGATGATCCCTGCAGCTGGCAGTTCCGGGCTGTCAGAGGAGGCATTCCAGCCCCCTGGCATCTCTCCCTCTCCGACAGTGGAACCCTGTGCATAGAGAGACAGTCCAGATTTGCATCCCCACCACAGTGTCTTCTGACCTCTCAGCCCTCTTGGAAGACCTCCTGCTCCACCGCTTGGCCTCTCCTGCATTACTCCTACATACAATATGCTGCTAAACCCTGGGATCTCAAGTCTTCATCCCAGCTGATGCTCCACTGGGCTCATCCAGGGCTGCAAGAACATAGGGAAGGAGGGGTTGAGAGGGATGGCCACCCTGAACATGGGGCTGGGACACCTCCAGAAGAAGGAACTCCACAGCAGAAGCACCATGCCACGCTCACAAGCGTGCCATCTCCACCCCACAAGTGACTGCTCCTCTTTCTTCTTGCAGCAGCTGTTTTACACAGAGGACCTGTGACTAAGGACAGTAATCCTGATGCTGATAGGAGGTAATGGGCTGGATGGTGGTGGCTAAATTGGCAGTGTGGGAAGTGGAGAAAAGAATCTGCACTGTACTCTATCATATTTAATGTGTTTTCAATTCAGAGTTCAAAGGATCTCTGAGAAAAGCAGGTGGGATGTGTTTGGTCTGTGGGTTTGGGGTTTTGTTAACCCTATGGATGGTGCAGACAAGGGGAATTTGACTGTTGGGTCCTATCTCGTCCCTGGTCACTATCAGTACTCGCATTCTGCAGTTGATCTCTGTTCTTTGTGCAGCTCTTCATCTCTCCCTGTGACATGAGAGAAGGGGGGGGGCAGATCTCGGAGCTGCCCAAAATACAGCACAATAGTCATAACAAAGGAGTGATATATCCCAAAAACTCAAGGAGCAGGGTGCTGTGATTTGTGGCTAAACTTCTTCCAGTACTGTATACCACCTCACACAGACAAGGAGCACAAACACCATATCTCCTAACGAGCCTTCTGCTTATTGTTCTTTCATTAGAACAAATTGTCCTTCATTGAGCAGCAGTCAAGATGGAAAGGCACAGTTATCTAGCAACAGTTGACATGCAATTAACTCTTTCTGGGTCATGCAAGCTCTTTCACCCCACACTGCCCTCTCTCTCTGCTCATACCACTTCTTCCTAGCACATTCTATACAGCACTGAAAACTCATCTCTGCTCTGCACTCCCCTCTGTTCCCAGCTCCTCTGTCCTGGTCCTGTGGGACCTTATTGCCCAAGCAGAAGACTGTAGTCTTCCTCTGGGCATACCCCTTGCACGTGGGCTGGGGCAGCTCTGGGCTCATCGCGAGGCTTGGAAAACTGGCACTCACCTTTGCAAGGAGAAGCCTGTAGCTTCTCCACTTGCTCTGGGTTGACCTCCAGAAAAGCCTGGGCAGCAGCAGTGAGGAGGAGGCAGACCTTCATCAGCAGGATGTGGGACACTGACAGTTTCTTCTAGCAGTGCTGTCAGCAATGCCTGACACTCTGCTGCATCCCCCTGTCCCCGTGCTCCCTCTTTCCGCTCTCACACTCAGCTCTCTCCTTCTGCAGCTCCTTGCACGTTCTCTCTCCCTCTCCCCTCCTTTTCCCTCCCTCTGCTCTAGCTGCTGATCCATTGATCTCTCTCTGTATTATTTTTTTCCCCTCTCCCTGAGGTTGGGTTTGGAGTTAACTCCTCTCTTCCCAGCCTTCCTGTGGGTTCAGCTGCTTCCACCAAGAGGGGACAGTGAGAATGGGAGGATGGAAGTGGGCAGGATCCCACAGATCCGCCACCTCTATGTTCTGGGATGTGTTTCCCTACATTTCCAGGGAACATGGATGTCTCAGCCTGCCAGACCCCTACCTCATCCTTGGGATATGGGTCTAAGTCCTGTGGAGAATGAGAAAATAGTTGCTATTTTTAGCTGTTAATTAATTCCTAGCAGCAAGGCAAAAAGTGCCGTGGCACAGGGCAGATTGATCTCAGACCTGGGGATGGAGGTTGAAGCAGCTTTGTTCTCTGTCTAGAGCAGATCTGACCTCTCACCGGCATTTCCCTCCCTGGAGAGGGAGGACAGGCTGTCCAGTGAGGGCACCTCCAGACACCCAGCTTTGTTATCATTACCTGGGACAGTGTGTGCTCTGGCTGTCCAGATAAGAAACAACCATGCCACTCACAAGAAACAACAGCCCTTCCACGCCTGCCCAGCCACCCTCCTGGGCTTGGACACATTGCTGTGCTGGGGATGGTCTCAGCAAGACCCGAAAGCTGTCAGCTTCCCTTTGCTGGGAAGGTCCTGGGCGCATCATCAAACACAGCCATGGGGCAGGATGGAGAGGAGGAGGAGGAGGCACTGGATTCTTCCCCTGCATGGCAGCCTGTTCTCCCAGGGGCAGCACAGGTGAAGGTATGTGGGGGAAAAAAGAGGCAGAAGTGGGGTCCTGCTGCCCCATCTCACACCTCGCTGTGGTGGGAGGCTCCGCCACCGCCTGATATCAGCAGGGAGCAAAGCATCCCCTTGCAAGCGGGTGGGCGGGCAGATGGGTATCATCACCCACAACCAAGGAAAAGGGGAAGGCCATGCTGGGGACGTGTCGATAACCCCAGGCACGTGGCCGCCTGCCACATCCCACAGCACTGCTCGCCATGCAGGGCCCCCGCTGCTGCCTCCTGCTATTCCTCTGCCTGCTGCCACTGCCACTGCGTGCCACCACTCTGGAAGACTCTCAGACGCCACTGCCAACGCCGTTCAGCACCTCTGACCCTACTGCCCATCTGCTGCGCCGCCGTCCCTCGGCCCCGGTGCGACCCTACAGCCTCTCGCTCTCCCCCGAGGACTACCGCTACGCTCCCAAGCCTCGCCACCTGCGGCCCGGCCGACTGCGTCGGCTGCTGGGCCCAGCCTTTAACCCCTTCTGGATGTCATTGGAAGAGCCGCTGGGCCGCAACCTCAGCGCCAAGGAGGATCTGGAAACCATGAGCCGGGAGCTGGTGGAGGGCGGTGGGCGGCACCGCCGCAAGCTGTGGAAGGAGGCGGAGGGGCTGGAGCTGCCCCCTGAGCTGCCCGCCGACATGGCGCGGCCCCTGCGGCGCTGGCTGGTGGAGAGAGCCTCGTGCCGTCTCACCTCCACATGGGTGGACCTGGGGCCCGTCTTCTGGCCCCGCTGGGTGCGGCACACCGCCTGCGGGACCGGCCCTCCTGCCTGCTCTTGGCCCCCAGGCATGGCCTGTCACCCGGCCCAGCTCGCTCACCTCAAGCTGCTGGCCTGGCACTGCTGGGCTGCACGGCCCCCCGGCTCCCTGCACTGCGCCTGGCGGCAGATCCCCTATCCTGTGGTGGTGGCCTGCAAGTGCTCCTGTCGCTGAGGGGATGGGGAAATAAAGGGCTGAAAGTCAAGCAGGCCTCTTTTGGGTGTTTGATTGCGGAGAAGGATGTGGGGTGGATTTGGCTGCATGTGGATCCCTGTGGGGCTTGGTTTGAGATGGGGTGGTGCAGGTCTGAGAATCATAGAATCATTCGGATTGGAAAGACCACTGAGATCATCGAGTCCAACCATCAGCCCATGCCTGTGACCATACATGTCTGTGGGAGCAGAGCTGAGGTGCAACAAAGCCATGGGGAGAGGTGGGTTGAACCTCAGGGTGGTCACCATGGGGGGCTGGAACAGGGGCAGGCTTGGGACTGGGCTGTGGCGGCACAGTGAGGGTGGGTGGAGGTGAACCCAGGGCTGGAAGTGTCCATGTGCATCTGAGAATGGGATGGGGTGGTCTGATATCTTAATGTACAACAGGAGTGATGGGGGACCCACAGCCACCCCGTATCAGTAGTGCAGAGGGTGGCAGCTCAAGACAGGGATGGATCCATCTGTTCTAGGAAACAGCCTGGAGAGGCAGCACTTACCTTTGCGTCCCACTGAGAAAAAAAAGTCTTCCGCTTTCTGGTCCAAAAGTCATTAAGAGCCACAAACCAGCCCTACACGTTGAAGAAATACAAGCTGGAGGGTTTGCCTAGGAATAAAGCACTACCACACCTCCTGCAGTCAGTGATGGCTGTGCTATTCATTTCCAGCCTGACTCATGTGCCTTCCTGGCGCTGCGGCTCCTGGTGCTGTGCAGCCTGCTGCAGAGCTTGGCCTTGATGCAGTGAGAGAGTCCAAGCAAACATTCCATTGAGCTCTCAATGCTGTCACATTTAAAAACAGGAGCTCATCTCCTACTTTTGAGTGGCCGTGGAGCCTAGCTTGAATGCAGCTTGTTCTGCAGATGGACCCTGGTCTCCATACCAGCCTCCTTCAGCCATACAGTCATTGCTCTGGTTTGAGTCAGATACGGTCACACCTGCATCACACTCAGATCAGCATAGGGACGATAGAAGGACGCACATCTTGATTCAAATAAAGCCATGCTGAGATGCCCAGGAGCCACGTGTGCCTGCATGAGCACTAAATCACCGCCACTCCTGCACAGCTTGGAGGAACAAATCCAGAGCTGTCAGCTGTCTGTGTGTTCTCTGCTGTGTGAAAATCATGCACAATGGAGAGGAATTACAGGTTTCTGTCACCTGCTCTGTTTATGGCCTCAAATTTAAAGCCCAGCTGCTGGGCTGTGGCATGTGAGAACCAGATCCCAGGGTAAGAGCCCCATGGTCAGGCTGGAGGGGCTCTGAGTGCCGTCACCTAGCTGTAAGTGTCCCTGTTCATTGCAGGGGAGTTGAACCAGATGGCCTTTAAGGGTCCGGCCCAACTCAAATGATTCTGCGGTGAGGGCAGTGGGCAGAGCATAATGGCTGGCCCAGAGCACCAAGAAAGCAAGCCTTTGCTCTCTCACAGACTGGCTGCTGGTGGCATGGGTAGCCAAAGGCTGATGCACAACCCTGAGAAATTTTCCTGCCCTGGTGGGGAATTACTGTGGGGTTATATTTTGGAACCTGCAGGATGGGGCACTGAGGAAACAGATAACCTCAGCAGCAGCACATTTCCACCTGCAGAAGGGGAGAGGAGCACTTCAGTGCCCTGACTGAAGCTACATAGCAGACACCTAACAGCACAAGAGGACAGAAAGTGGTAGCAACTCCTGGATGAGAATGCAAGAACCATACAACTACTCACTGCACTGCAGGAAGTCTTTAATGCTACCGGTGATGCTGCCAGCACAGTGCAACAGCCAGAGAGACTCCTGCAGACTACAGGGTCTCAGGGTCCTGTGTTGAGCAGCGTGCCACTCAGGCCTCCCAGGCACAGGCACTTGTCTCGGTGGGCAGAAGGGCACTAGGGGATGAGTCTGGC
Source organism: Lagopus leucura (assembly GCF_019238085.1). NCBI lineage: Eukaryota > Metazoa > Chordata > Aves > Galliformes > Phasianidae > Lagopus > Lagopus leucura. The sequence goes on from NW_024962335.1 coordinate 13,118,260, forward strand.
AGCCCCTCAAGGCAGTGCTCCATGTTTCTGTCCCACCTCAATGAAGGCTTCCACACAGCGGTCGATGTCCTCATCACTATGCACAGCTGAGATTTGGACCCGGATGCGGGCTTTGCCCTTGGGGACCACAGGGTAGCTGAAGCCAATGACGTAAATGCCTGGAGAGGAAAAGCATGGAGAGCTGGAGCTGGCCAGGAAGGAAAACTGAGGTGACAACGGGTGACAGAAAGGCTTCTGGCTCTCTGCTTTCAGTGTTACATGCCATCGTGCATGGCTCCCTGCCTCACTCACCTCTGCTCAGCATGTCCTCAGCCATCACCGCAGCCAGCCGGGCATCCCCCAGCATGACGGGGCAGATGGGGTGGTCCTTTCCTGAGATGGTGAAGCCGGCTGCCGTCATCTTGTTCCTGAACCTGGTAAGTGAAATGAGGGGATGAGTAAAACCCAGGCCACTGAGGGCTGGCTGTGATTCTAAATCTCCCCTCTGACACGCACACGGGCACACGAGGAGGAGGTGAGCAGAAGCGTGGCCCCTCACCGTTGGGTCTTGGCAGCCATGGATTGGGCGATGGCATTGCTCTCCATGAGCAAGTCCAGGGCCTTGGAGGCACAGCCCACCACGGCGGGGGGCAGGCTGTTGGAGAAGAGGTAGGGGCGGGAGCGCTGGCGGAGCAAATCGATGAGGGGTTTGGGGCCTGTTGTGTACCCGCCTGCAGAGAGAGGAAAGGGAAATGGGCACGGTAGTCCCAGGGTGACCTGTTCAGAGTGAGCAACTTGTTCCCTACAGAAGAAATTTTATCACAGATCAGACCTAAAAAAAAAATCACAGCTGATGTCTTTTACCATGAGCGTCCACTTTGACCTCAAGAGCAACTCAGCACGACCTCCCTCGGCCACGTGGCAGAGTCTTAGACTGAGCCTCATGGCATGAGTAAGAAAAGGAGAGCATACACTGGAACTCCTTAGGGCATGGAGGGCCTCAGACATGGAAATGCCTTCACCTGCAGCTCCTCCAAGAGCTTTTCCCAGGGTAGAGTTGACGATGGTGACCTTGTCCATCACTCCCAGGAGCTCATCGGTACCCCTGCAGAAAAGGGAATGTCACACCATCAACCATACCAGCATGTACCTCTGATGCTGTTTTCCTCAAGGGGAAGCCAGGTATCTGGCATCCCTCTTCTGGTAAAGGAGAAACACTTCACTGTGCTCTTTCAGCCCAAGCATTGCCTTTCCTCTCACCTGCAGAGAGACTAAGACCCAGGAAGGGGTTCATCGCCTCTTCCAGCTGGAAGAGTGCACGAAGTTCCCACAAATTTTTAGGATGAGAGGCAATGGCCTCAGGTTGTGCTAGGGGAGGTTCAGGTTGGATTTTAGGAAAAATTTCTCCTCTGAAAAAGTGGTGCTGCAGTGGCACAGGCTGCCCAGGGAGGTGGTGGGGTCACCATCCCTGGAGGTGTTCCAGAATCATGTGGATGTGGCACTGAGAGACGTGGTCAGTGGGCATGGTGGGGATGGGCTGATAGTTGATGAACCTAGTGATCATTTCCAACCTTACTGATTCTATGAACAGTCTCAGTGGTGCACTCTCTCTAGTGATTCTTGAATGTAGGACTTGCCTCTGATGTGCCATATCTTGAATATACCAGGAGAAACAGCTACACAGTGCAGCCAACATTATTTGAGGTTGGCTCTGCACGTCACCAATACATGTCCAATACATCCACCAATATCCTACATGCACACACCTCCACAGTGCCCACATCAAGGTCTATACTGGTGGAACCAACAGGATGTGTCCACTATGCTCTCCTGCTTTGCATTCTCTACCCCAAAAAGACAGGTCAGGCATTCCGTCTCCCTACTGGCTCTCTTGACAACAGCATCAACAACACAAGGTTATAACTCGTGTGAAGCACTCAACAGCCCTTCTCAATCCCTCTAGACATTGCACACTCACAACTGTGCCAGGTGATGACAGAAAACCCCCAAGACCCAAGGGAGTTCTCTAATAGCTGTGAAGGGTGAAGCAGCCACTTACCGGCCGTTGGGACCCAGGAAGCCCGTGGCATGGCACTCATCGATGAAGACTAAGGCATCATACTTCTGGGCCAGCTGGCAGATCTCCCGCAGGGGGGCGATGTCACCATCCATGGAGAAGGCACCATCGGTGGCCACCAGGCGTAGGCGGTGTTTCTGTGGGAGAGAACCACATGCTACAAGGACATCACTTTAGAACCGGTGAAGGAGGCTGAGATACAGCCCTAGCCCCACCTGCTGTATGTACAGCGTGGGTACAACGAACTAAGATACAGCTGCAAACAAGATATCAGTTGCAGAAGCTGGATGCTTTCCCACATTGCCCAAAGACCAAAAAGGGTGCAGCTACAACTCTACAACTTCAGAGACTGCTCAGAAAGCAAATGGTATCCTGGGCTCCATCAGAGAGGGTGGCCAGCAGGGATAGGGAGGTGATTGTCCCACTATACTCTGTTCTTTCTGGAGTACTGTGTCCAGGTCTGGAGCTTCCAGTACAAGAAAGATAGAGAGTTGTTGGAAAGGGTCCAGAGGAGAGCCACCAAGATGATCAGGGGACTGGAGCACCCTCCCCTATGAATACAGGCTGAGGGAGCTGGGCTTGTTCAGCCTGGAGAAAAGAAGGCTGCGGGGTGACCTCATTGCAGCCTTTCAGTACCTAAAGGGAGTCTACAGACAGGAGGGGAATCAACTCTTTGAAAGGGTAGATAACAGCAGTACAAGGGGAAATGGTTTTAAGTTGAGGGAGGGGAGATTTTGGATATCAGGGGGAAGTTCTTTACAGAGAGAGTGGCGAGGTGCTGGAACAGGCTGCCCAGAGAGGTTGTGCATGCCCCGTCCCTGGAGGTGTTCAAGGCCAGATTGGATGGGGCTCTGGGCAGCCTGGTCTAGTATTAAATGGGGAGGTTGGTGGCACTGCATGTGGCAGGGGGTTGGAGCTTCATGATCCTTGAGGTCCCTTCCAACCCGGGACATTCTATGATTCTGTATGAGCCTCTCTCATTCTCTACAATGACATGAAAGGAGGTTGTAGAAAAGTGGAGGGTTGGCCTTTTTTCCCAAGTAACAGCAATAGGATGAGAGGTAACAGCCTCAAGTTGCACCAGGGGAGGTTCAGGCTGGATATTAGCAAAAATTTCTTCTCAGAAGGAGCGGTGCTGCAGTGGCACAGGCTGCCCAGGGAGGTGGTGCAGTCACCATCCCTGGAGGTGTTCCAGAACACTGCCTATGTGGCACTGAAGGACACGGTTAGTGGGCATGATGGGGATCGACTGATATTCGAAGTAGGTGATCTTAGAGGTCTTTTCCAATCTTGATGATCCTATGATTCTATGGGATGGGAAAGGGTTGAGTGGATCTTTCAGGGCTGCCCAGATGCACCATGGGATGGAGCACAGTGGTGGTACCTGTGCGTCCTGCAGCTTGGCCTCCAAGTCATGCATGTCCATATGCTTGTAGCGGTACTTGTTGGCCTTACAGAGGCGGATCCCATCGATGATGGAGGCATGGTTCAGCTCATCCGACAGCACCGCATCCTCCGGGGTCAGCAGAGCCTGCCCGTACCAAACAGATCAAATCAGCTTTGAGGGCAAAGAAAAACAAGCACAGTTCCCCAAAGCAGTGGTGCCCCATCCATGGAGGCATTCAAAGTCAGGTTGGATGGGGTCCTAGGTTGGTGGGCAGTCCTGCATGTGGCAGGAGTTTGGAACTAGAGAGCCTTTAAGGACCCTTTGAACCCACCTACTGTATGATTCTATGATTCTGTGAACTCCAAGGTGTCCCTTCATCCAAAACCTGACAGCCTTTGCCAGTGCAAAGGACAAAGGTGCCTTTGACTACAGCTGCTGCTGCAAAATTTTCCACTTCCCATCTCCCCCCATCGTCTACTGAGGGCCGTTTCATCAGCTACACACTCCCCTCCTCCTCATGCAGCATAACTGAAGCTCTCCGAACCTCAAAGATGCCAGCGTTGGCATCGAAGCAGCTGGCATAGAGAATGGCATCCTCCCGCTGGTGGAAGCGTGCGATTTTCTCCTCCAGGTCCTTGTGTATGCTCTAAAGAGAGGACAGAAGCAACCAAAGCAAGCATCACTGCTTGGGCTGAGCAAGTTACTGCTTGCCTGCTGCTGACAGCAGAAAATAGCCACCTATTATCCAGGAAAAGTGTGTGTGGGAGAGGTTAATTGTGCTCAGAAACACGGCCTTAAAAGCACGGCAAGCAGCTTTAAAGCCAAAAGGTGCCCAGTACCTGCGTGCCACAGATGAAGCGAACAGAGCTGAGCCCAGCACCGAACTCCTCCAGGGCCTGCACGGCGGCACGGATCACCTGCGGGTGGCTGGAGAGCCCCAGGTAGTTGTTGGCGCAGAAGTTGAGGATCCCTGCGGGCAGACACAGACACCGAGGCACAGGGATCGAACCAGGCATACGCCCCATGGCACTCCCCCTCCGTCCCGCACGCACCGGCTCCGCCACCCGCAAGCCGGAGATGCGGGCCCTGGCGGGAGGCGATGACTCTCTCGCTCTTCCAGGTACCGGCACCGCGGATCCCCTCTAGCTCTCCCTCCAGCCACCGCCGGAGCTGCGCTGCCGCCGCTCCCGAAGCGGCCCGGGAACTCCCGGTACCCTGCACCGCACGCACCGCAGCTCTGCGCCACATCGCTGCTCCGCGCCACGCCGCGCCAAGGGGCGGTGCCCCGCCTGCCAATGAGAAGGCGCGCTGCGGCCACGCCCATCCGCGCAGCTCCTCCCTTAAAGGGGCAATGCTCCTGCGGTGGGCCCTAGGACCCTGCGGCGCTGCACTAGGACTTGGCCGTGCGGCTCTAGGACCCAGCCGAGAGGCTCTGTGGTGAAGCCTGCAGGGGACACCTGGATCCTTTGGGAGGTGTCGCTTCTTAGCCTTGGGGTTTGGATCTTAGAGAGGAGGAAGTTTTGGATGCCTGTGGCTGAAAGGGCTGGGGAACCTCCTTTGGGAGGTGTTGAGGTCTTTGGATGAAATGGAGGGAGGCTCCGGCCCGAGGGTGAATTGGAATCCATCAAGTCCATATTTGGGTGAAGACTCCACATGCTTTAGGAACCGAAGGGATTTAGGAACAAGCAGCCTGGGGGGTTATGTGCCAGAGCCAAAGGGGTTTTGGAAACAAAGGGATATAATGGACTGAGGCTCAAGAAGCCGAAGATTGTTGCCCTTCCAAGGGAATTGGGGTCTTCATCCCAGGACTTGTATCCAAGTGGATGCTTGGCACAAGGGTCAATGAAATCCTACAGCCTGTAGGATTTAGCCCAATGGGTTTGTGTGTAGCTACCTGAGGTGACTGAAAACTTTGGTCTGAGAGGTTTAGGACTTGCCAGACATATCCAAGTTTGAGGAATCCCAGTGTCTTTTGGTCAAAGGGATTTGTGACCTAGTGTGTTTAGACACCAGGATCCCAACTGGATTGGGCTCCTCTACACTCCACTGTAGCTGGCTAGAGGTCCTATGGGCAGAATGTTTGAGGACCCTGATGTCCAGAAGGCCAAGCACCTGGCTCTTGAGAGGGCCTTGGGCTCTTCAGTCTGAGAGCCTTTGGTCCAAGGATCTTAGGAGCAAGAACCTAAAGGGATTACATTCCTCCAGGCCAAGGATTTCACTACAGGGTTCTGTACTGGGATCCTCAGAGGTTTGGGCAGCATCTACCTGAGTCATTTAGAAACATCAGACCAATGGAATGGAAGGAAGAGCCAGGAAGGTGAAGACCCTGAGCCCTGGGGATTTAGGCACAGCGTACCTAGGAGTGATGTCCAAGGACTCGGAGCGGAGCAGTAGGGCCGTCCCATCCCATGGGCTCACAGCCAGCCCTCTGGGTTGGGACGTTGTGGTGCCTGTGTGGCCTTGGGGCTGTGCCAAGCCCTTGGTGGCAGCAGCGTCCAGCCCCACCCCAAAGGCCCGCACCACCTCCCGGCCGCACTGTTATCTCCAGCCCTCACACGCTGGGCTGGCGGGCTGTGCCTCCCTCCAGGGGACAAGGAGGAGTCCCCTCTCCTCCTCCTGGCTCTCACAGCCCTCCTACCTCCCCCCAAGTCCTCCACCCGCCCACCACAGCCCTCCAGACCCGCGGCAAGATGAAATAAACACTCAGAGAAGCAGCTTGTATAAATGGGAACTCTTCCATATGGAAGAAGTTCCTTTTTTTTTTTTTCTTTTTTTTTTTTTTTCCCTTTCATTCTTTGCCTTGTTTTAGCTGTTAGGAATAGATCAACTTATAAAATTTGCAAACAGAAAGAGGTAAAAATAAAGGCAAAAGCTATTTACAGAAACCAATGGGGAGAGCCTGGGTGAAGCCCCCAGGCTGCTCACTTCTTCTTGGGCGATTTCCGGGCACCAGACTTGGCTCTGGGTTTCGACCGCTTCACCTTCTTGGTCTTGGAGGTCTTCCGCGACTTGGCCTTAACAGTCTTTGGCTTCCTGGCCTTCTTGGGGCTCCGCGACTTCTTCCTGGCCTTCCTGACGGTGGCTTTGGGCTTCTTGGCCGGTGATCTGGCCTTCCTGGGTCTCGCCGCCTTCTTGGGAGACGTGGACCTCCTGCCGGCCTTCTTCTTCTTCCTTGGGGATCTCTTGGCCTTGTCGCTCTTGGCCAAGCGGAAGGAACCAGAGGCCCCGACCCCTTTGGTCTGCTTGAGGACGCCAGCAGCCAGGAGACGCCGGATGGAGAGCTTGATCTGCAGGTCGGCGTTCTGGCCCACCTTGTAGTGGCTCTTCACGTACTTCTGGATGGACTGCCGCGAGGAGCCGCCGCGGCTCTTTTCCGCACGGATGGCCGCCGCGATCATCTCCGAGTAGGTGGGGTGCGACGCCGAGCGCCGCGACGCCTTCGCCCGCTTGGGTTTGGCTGGGGCTGGGGATAGGACCAGGCTCTCCGTCATGGCCGGCGCTTCACCCCACGGTAGGGTTAGGGAGCTCAGAAAGGAGCCGCTGGCAACAACGGATGTGGGGCTGCTCCTGCTGCCGCCGCCGCTGCGTCTGTGGGCGCGCATGCCAGCACCGCACATTTAAGGGTGCGGCACGGACCGTGGGGAGGACTGCTGTCCCCATGTCCCCTCTGCCCCGCCCCGCAGCGACACGACTGGGGCAGGCAGGGAGGGACAAGGTTGGGACAAGAAGGGATGTGATGGGGAAAGAGGTGGACGCTGGGGTTGGACATGAAGGGATGGAGAGGGATATGGTGGGGATAGGGTGAGACACTGTGGGAATGGGATGGGCATTGAGGCTGGATAAGGGGGATAAGGTGGGACATGATGGGGATGGGGTGGACACCAGAGGATAAGGAGGGACATGGTGGGGACAAGGGTGACACTGAGTTGGACAACAGGGGACAGGGAGAGATGTGATGGGGAAAAGAAGGGGTACTTTGGACTAACACTGGATAGGACAAGAATGGGTGCTGGGAGGGGGATCAGGAGACAAGGAGGTAACGTGCAGGGCAAGGAGGAGCTCGTGTTGGGGACAGGGAATGAACAAGGTGACATGGCAATGACACTTAGAAGGGTGTTAGGGAACACTGGATGGAGACAAGGAGGATATGGGGAGGAATGTAGGGGATAATGAGTGGGGGGGACATTGGAAAGACGCTGGGGGTCTCCTTTCTGTCTTCCCTGAGCAGCTATGGTGTCACCCTGGGGTTTGTGGTGGCTCCTGGCTACCAGGGTGGTGACCTATGGGAGGGTTGGTGGTGCACTTTTTCCCTGCAAAAAGGCTCAAAAATTGGTTTGGCAGCTGTACCCCAGGGTCCAATAAGTCTGTCTCCACTCCCGCTCTGTCCAATTTGCTCCCCATCAGAGGCTTTGGGACATGAACTCTCATCAGCCACTACCTCCCAGCTGAGTAAGCACCCAGCTGTCCCCGGGAGATTAAACATGGCTGTGACCATCGTCTTCCTGAAGCATTTACATCATATTTTCCTCCTTCTGTCTTAAAATACATTCGTGCCCCTCCATGGATATGTGGCACCAGGGGTGAAACAAGGCAGTTTCTAATATCTCAGCACATCCAATATGGGCTGATCAACCCTCTGCAACACCAGTATCACCAGATGCTTTTGTGCCACCACAGAGACATGAGGAAAGGAGAAGGCGATGCTGTAGGGAACCATGGCCTCTGTGTGACACCTTGACCGGGTGATAGGCCCTGAGTTTGCTGCGCGGGAAATGCAGTGCCGTTGCTGGCTGTCTGCACGTAGGCACTCGGGTGCAGGCAGATAAGATTCCATCTGGCTTTACTTGCATCCAAGCTTTTAACTGCCAGCAGTGCGCGGGCTCACCCGCCAAAGAGGGAGAACAGAAGGGGGGGGCAAGGAGCATCTCTAAACCTTGCTCCTTTCCCACCAGCTCACTGCAGAGCCTCCAAAAAATAGTGGCAATGTTTATCAGGGCAGTGCAGTACCCAGGCTTCACCTTGCTAGAGGCAGCTGAAAATTGAGTGTCTTATCTGAGCCCATCACCTGGGCACCTCCTGCAGCCTCTCCCCAGTACTTGGGGGACCCCTTCATCGAGACCCGGTCTCTAATTTTTAGCAAGTTAAAATATGGTCTCCCATGCGTGAATCCTGACCAATGTCCTTGTGTCACCCTTGGTGGTGCAGAACATCCCTGTCACTTTGCACTGGTGTGTCCCTAACATAAAAGAGGGGCTCTGGGGCTGGAGGTGTGATGGAAATGCTGCAGACATTCATGCTGCGTGTTTCTGGCATTAAACAAGCTTCGGAGATTGGGAAACGTCTCCCTGCAACAAACATCAGAGGAAGGATCCTGGCACAGCAATCTCCCACTAATCTCAATGACTTCATCCTCCTCCTCCTCCTTTCTCCCCACGCATCATCCCAACAAAACCTTTAGCATTCCTGCACGTCCACCTCAGGACTTCATCTTAAATGGTCAAAGCACACACGCTGTGGATGTGCTGCAGCCCATCACGGAAAGCCAGCAAATTCATCACGGCAAAATTTCATTTAACCCGCTTTTACTTCGCGAAGAGACTCAAAATAGGCAGACATTTTGGCTGCCTCCTCTCACGCCCATGGCACTGGGGCCAGGCGATATCGCTATGGGGCAGCCGTGGGGCCAGTATCACCCTGTCACATGCGGCACTGGGGAAGGGGCTGATTGGCAGCAGCCACACGTTCCAGCATGCTGGTGCAAAGCCTTTATCAGGAACAGCAGTCCCCAGTCAGGAAAAAACAAAAAACACCAAACCCAAACAAATATAGGGAGCACCTGAGGAAGGGACTGGCTGGCTACTCCCAGGGGTTGCAACCCCCAGTGATAGATGCAACCCCACAACCTTAATTAAGCCACTGGTGATGCAAAAGTGTGTTTTCTTTTTCCCCTAAAAACATGTGTACAACACCATGCCCTAAACTTCACTTTTTCTCCTGCAATCATGGACCCCGCAACTTCCCAACTTCACAGCTGCCACCCCCAGCCTGGGAGCTTTGCTGTTCCATCTCTGGCTGATGGCACGCCCAGGGCTCATCCCATCTTCAAGGTGGTGGTTCAGGCTTGATGCAAGCCTGCAACTGGATTTACTGGATTTTGTGCTGGCTTCGCCCAGGGAAAGGAGCCAGAAGCCTTTTCTGAGTGCTCTCCTTTAAGCTCCCTTTAGAAAGAGCAAAGCGTGTTTTTTACCCCAAAACAGGAGGGGGGAAAAACGTTTGCCGTTCCTTTCATCTTCCCCGAGATCTCCCCCCTTGCTCCTGGTGGTCACAAAAGAGCTGCTGGCTTCACAGTGAGGCAGGAAGCTGCAGAAATTGCCCTCAGCACCGTAGCAAGACTTGCCCTCAGCAAACACATTTTTCTCAGCAAAAGGGGAAGATTTTATTAAGTTAAGAGTTGAAGGGTGTGGCAGAACAGCAGCTCCTCTGCCACTAACATGTCGGGCTCTCCCCAGCCCGAGGGAGGGTGAGTGGGGAGGCTCCTGGCGCTGAGGCTGTGCCAAGGCAGAGCTGAAGGACAGTCACTGAGAGCTCCATCGTGCAGCCTCGTGCCAAGGTCTCCTCTTTCAAAGTTGCAGGTGGGTGCAGCTGCGGCAGGCGGCCTCCTCCTATGGCTTGGGTGTCTCCTCCACTGGGTGCTGGGGCAGTGGTGTTGTTACGTGTCCCCATACATCCCCATGGGGCCCCAGAGACAGGTGGAAGAGAGGGAATGGGAGTGCCAAAGGCAGATACGTGGCTGGGAGCAGGGAGGGCTGAGGAAGTGGGGAGTATATTCTCTTTCTCTGGTTAGAAAATGCTGGTGATGTAGAAGCTTTCCCTCTCCTTTTCCTCTTTTTCTCAAGGGAAAACAAAATTCTTCTATAAAATATAATTTTCACGTATAAAATCCTGAAGAAGGTGCATGTAAGGAGCCATTCCAAATAACGTGCTCAGATACAAAGGCAAAAAGGTTTTGGAAAGGCTTCATCGAAAGCTTTGGGAGGGAAGTGAGGAGCTGGCTGAGGAGAGAGATGTCTCGCCAAGGATGAGATCCAACCTCCCTCTCTCCTTAAGTGAGGAACGGAGCAAATAAAAAACAAGAACAGATAAACAAATGAAGTAGACCTAGAAAGAGAAGGAGAAAAATAAAACAGGTTTGGAAAGATCGCACTCAGCACAGAAACGCTGTCCTTTCTGCCTCCATTCTAGGAGGTTCTGACACGCTTGGCATGCCTGCTCTGATCCCACACATCTCAAGACTGGTCAGTGCCCACCAGCAAGTGTTGGCAGAACAGAGTGACTCCAAGCCTGATGGCCACAGTGTTCAAGCAAGTAGAAGGTTTGCTCTGGACACCAGAACATGCATGATGGCTTCACACTGCTCCATCCTTATGCTTGCCTATGCAAGTGCTTGGAGGAAGACGGCTGGGTCAAGCCATAGCCACACTGACCACCAAATGGAGCAGGAAGAAGCTGCCTTGTCTCTGCCAAAAGTAAAGTGAATCTCAGTCCCCCAAGCCTGGAGGGAACATAACAGCCCCTCAGCGCTCACCGTTAATTGCTGATGCTGTTGCACAGTGTTTCCTTCTCCTGCAGGGCTGCCATGGCCAGGCGCAGATGCTCCTTCAGCTGCTCAATCTCTCGCTCTGAGCGCACCTTAATATGATTCAGCTCTGCATAGACGTCCTGGTATTTCCCTGAGGCAAATCTCTTGTCCTGCCAGACAGGGAGAAGAGTTAGCAACTCTCAAAGCTGGTATTCAAGTGTCAAGGTGAGGCCAGTGGGTGAGGGAGGACACAGCCCAAAGCCTGAACCTCAGCCCAAAGTGGGCAACGATTTCACAGAACCATACAACAACCCAGGTCTGAAGGGACCTTGAAAGATCAGCTGGTTCAATATTTTGTGGGATAAGGAAACCTAAGTGAGCTTATTGAGAACTCTGTCCAACTGCCTCTTGGAAACCTCCAGTGGTGGGGATACCACCATGTCCTTGAGGAGGTTGTTCCAATGAATCACTGCTCTCAATGTTAAAACAAAACAAACTATATATCAAGATGAAACTTCTCTTGGTAGGGCTTACACCCACTGCTGCTTGTCTTCTCCATGGGGCTCCTCATGAAGACAGAGCTCCACCCTCCCTGTAGCCACACTTCAAGTAATGGAATATTGCAATGAGGCAGTGTCGCTCAGCAAGAAAGCAGGGACAAGGAGCACACATGACACAAGGGTTTGACCTGAGCATCCAAATGACCCTGTCTGAAACCTGCAGCCACTATGCAGCCTCCTAGTCCCTCTGCTTTGCTGTAAGAGAGAGATGCAATACCCAGCCCCAGCCAGCAGACCCAGGGAAGCACCAACCTTTTGCATCATCTGCAGCTCCTCCCGGAGGCACTGTACCTCCTTCTTCAGGTACTGGAGCTCATTCTCCTTCACACGCAGCAGCACCTGGCTCAGGGGAGAGGAGCAGGCGGTGACTCAAGGCAGGGGGAAGCAGAGAGACACAGCCTGGGTAGAGGCCGTCCTCCCTAGCGCAAGTGCGGTGGTGGAGGAGGAAGGAAGCGGGAAGTGATGCATGGTGCCCCGGGAGAAACACGCAGGGGAAGCTTGCGCACCTCCTTCCTGCACAGCCCTGCAGCCTTGCGTGGCTCCCAGTCCCCTCTACTCCGAGCCCAAACTGCTGGGGACATCCTAAGCACCCCATACCTCCAGCTCGCAGGAGTTGCGCTCATTGTTTTGTGGAGATCGGTCCCCAGAGCACCGCGAGGTGATGAAGCTTCGCAGCTTCCCAATCTCATCCGACAGGCGGATCTGCAGCTCCTGCAGGCAAAAAGGCAGATATGGCACAGCCACAAGGCTCTCTTGCAGTCCTGGCCCCAGTAACATATTGAGAGGAGAAGAATATGAATAAAGAGACACCCCATTTAGACAGGGGCAGTCCCAGAATGAGGATGCTCTGTGGTCCCTAAGGGCAGGGAAACCCTTCTCTTGCCTGGTTCTTCCGGAGGAGCTGCTTCCCCTCTTGTTGGCAGCGCTGCAACATCTGTTCCCGCTCCTCTGCCTTCTCTGTTAGCTGCCCAATTTCCAGGCACTTCTGGGAGTACTGCTCTGACAGCACCTGCAGCTCCCGCTTCAGTGAGTCTACATCCAACCTGTCAGAGAGGCACAAGGTTGTGGCTCCTGTGCCGTCAACAGGCTCTGCCCAAAGCACTGAGCAAGGGAAGCAGGAGAGACTTCTTACTGGTGCTGCTTCTGGAGGGCATCTGTGACAGAGCCACACTGCTGAAAGCTTCGTGTCCTGCCCAGCTCCTTGTTCATCTCCTCCCGGTGGGCCTTCTTCAGTGCTTCAATGGCTGCAGAGAGATGCAATGGGAGACACAGGATCAGGCTATGCCAGCTTGGGCACATCTGGAGAAACCCAGCCACGCAACTGAGCCAGCTCTTGGTGCCTCAGGCTCAAAGATGTGCACTCTACACTTCCTCCTCCTTTACCTTTTGCCCTCTGACCAACTCCCACCTCCCAGGATTATCCCAAAGCACCGAGTGCTGCTAAGGAGATTAATAAATGGCATCCCAGCATGACCAGACTTTGCAGCACAGGTGGGAGAAAAGCCAAGCTTCCTCTAAGACCAAACAGCAGGCTCAGAAGTGGGACTCAAGTTACAAGACTTTTGGTACAGGAAGGTGGCATGTTTCTGGCAGAAGTCAGAGACATTTGGGAGAGGTGGAAGGAAGTGGGGACATGACTTGCTTCCTGCTCCTACCTGCCGCCGTTGCTGCAGCCTCCTCTGCAAGGAGCCGCTCCTTCTCCTGCCGCAGCCGCTCCATTTCTCGCTGGTGGTGCCTCTGCAGCTCCTCCATCACCTGCTGGTGTGACGACTCCATCTCAGCCAGGCTGCGCTCACAGGCCTCCTGTCACGCAGGGGAAAGGACAGTAGAGGGAAGGGTGAGGGATGTGAAAGTGGCAGACACATTACAACACGGAGCTGACTTGGGACAGTCAGGTGGGATATTAGGGCAAGGTTCAGGTTGAGGTTAGAAAAAGGTTCTTCACTGAGAGGGTCATTGGGCACTGGGACAGGGCTGTGGTCATGGCACTACACTGACAGAGTTCAGGAAGCTCTCAAGGTTTGAATTTTGGGTAGTCCTTCGTGGAGCCAGGAGTTAGATTCAATGGTCCTTGTGGGTTCCTTTGAACTCAGGATACTCCGTGATTCTTTGACTCTAAGACATGTGGACAGGAGGACAGGCACCTTGTTGGGATGATGCTTGACTTTGCAAACCCCTCCCTAGTCCGGGGCCATTTGGAGACAAGTGAGACCCCTTTCTGTGACGTTTTTTTCTCCTGGTACTTTGATCATGAAACACAAGCATTCAGCTCACAAATCTTGTGAGCCTTGCGTGCTCTGGAGAGGAAAAAACATTCCTCTTCTATTACAACTCAGCCATCAAGAGATGCCAAGACCCTTCTACCAGGATGTACTGCTGGAACCGCATCCACTATTTGCCTTTTAAATAAAGCAGCATCCCCAGAATCGATGGAAACTGAGCCTCTGCTTCAGAAAAGTGACACCTTCCCCTTGGCTGGGCGCTGTTACAGACACCTCCCTCCCTATAGCCTGACTGCTAGCGAACTTCTTGCACAGCTCATACTTTTGCTGGTGGCTGGCCCTTTCAATGCCTAGTGCTGTAGATAAGTTGTGTTACAGCAAAGCAAGACATTCCCATCTTGGACTCATGCCCCAAGGCCCTTGGGGAAGATTTGCCTGCCATCAAATCAGGCCAAAACATTATTCTTGAGAAGCCACTGAATTCACCAACTTGTTCTCCCCCTCTTTCAAATGGTACTAAGGTAAATTGAGAGAAAATGAGACCTTTTGGGAAAGGTGAGCCTCAGGAAGAAAAGATGCTGTTTCTCCCTGCTCCTTTTTGTTTTCTTTTGACCACATGGAGACCCGTGAGCTCTAAGTGCAAACTGAGATTGCAGTGAACTGCTCCATGTGATTTGTGCTTTTATTTGGGCTGGGTGCAGCCAGTCCATTGCAAGAGGAGCTCACCAGGAACCCAAATTCCCTTCCCTCAACTGTGACAGATCCTGAATTCCTGACAGCATGTGCGCGCCACTGCCTCCTGCCAACTCCAGCCTCTTTAATACGCACTCCAGCCTTTATGTAATTAACATTGATCACAACCGAGCCTATTTGTGGCCACCATGGCAACCCAATGATTAGCGATACCTGCTTGGCAATGAGTCCAGGCTCTGGCATTTCCCAGCCTGGGGCTCACCCATCCTGCTCACCTGAGAGATGTAGCCCCGGGGCACGTGGCCATCTCCCTGGGACTTGGCAGCTTCCCGAAGGCTCTCGTTTCGGGCCCGGCAGGACTCCAACTGCGCCCGCAGCGACTGGACCTGTGCCAGGGACAGAAGAGAGATGCTCAACCTCTTTCCCAGGGCTGGGAGGTGATGTGTTTGTTGACTTGGGAACAGTTCAAGACAGGAGACAGCAAACACGCTGCCAGGAAACATAGATCCACGCAAGCGATGCCACCAACTCTGGTGGCCTTGCTCTTCCGCAGAGCCACCAGGGAGGCACAAAGCTGCATGGATCACGCCCCCCAGAAAACCATCTTCCAAAGTGCTCTCACCTCCTTTTTCAGTGCCTCATTGGCATCTCCGTGGTTCCCCTTGCCCTGGTTCAGCAGTGTTGTCAAGGGCACTCGCCGTGAGTCCTTCAAGGGCAAGCGCTCCAGCTCCAGCCACTTCTTCTCTATCTCCTCGTTCAGCCGAACTCGCTGCTCCTCTGAAAGTGGGGCAGCAGGCAAGTCTGGCTCCTCCACCTTGCGGGACAAGTTTCCCCCTGGGCCATCACTGTTGGAGACCCTGCCGTCAGGACTCTCAAACCACTTGCGCCTCTCCTCTGAACGCACTGCCAAATCCCGCTCTAGATCCTCATGCTTGGACACTCGCTCTGACACCCTTAAACTCCCTCTTGTCCTCGGTGGGGACCCCTGATTTTGGGGATCCTGCTGCAAGGGGGACAGTTCTACGTAGTCAAAGGCATGGCGTGGCCCATCGGCTTTCCAAGTGCTGCCTTTGGTGCTTCCCTCAGAACTTGGCTGCTGCTGCTCGTCCACTCGCAGTGAGCTTTTTGGTGGGATGCAGTTACGGACTGTGTTTTCCTTGTTGCAGTCAGATAGCCTGAAACCACAGCAATAACATGTGAAGGACAGGCACTGCAAAAGAACAGACAAACAGCCCCCTTGCATTGCTGGTTAAACGCAAGGCTCAGCTTTTGCTCAACTCAGCCTTGTGAAAAACCTTGTGTGAGAGAAGAGTGGTTGCATCACATCACTTGGCAGCTCTGTCTGCATGTATGGGTAAACAGGCTTTCCCCAGGAGGTGGGGAGGATTCACCCTGAGTCTCAGCCAAGCTCCAGCAGCAAAATGGAGATAAAAAAATGGGTTTTGGGGCAGGCTTCTGCGGGCAGTGCGAGGAACCGCTGGTTTTCCAGAAAAAGGTAGATGCAGTACTGAGGGAAACTGTTTACTGGTGATAGGTCAGTAGTTGGACTATATGACCTTAGTGGTCTTTTCCAAATTGAACAGATGCTACGATTCTGCTCAATACAATATCTTCCTGGTAGACAGGAGCCTACCAAGACGCTGTGCCCCCAGAAAGCATCACCTCTGCATGCCCGTCACTCTCATCATCACTGCCCTGCTCCACCCCTCCCAAGGACCTTTCAGGTGTCCTCCTGAAGAAAGGAACAAGCAGGAGACCCACCAGCAGGCAGCTCTTACTTGGTGACATCTGGAGCACTAACAGGGCGCACGTTCTTCTTCAGAGCCTCAATCCAGTTGCGCCGGATGCCTGAGGTCATGGCTGACAGTGTGAAGATGGCATCCTTCGTCTGCAGCAGAGACAGGACACGGGCTCTGTCACCACTCAGCAAAGGGGCAGCTGGCTGCACTCTAACCCTTTGAGTGCTGGACACACCACCAACTACCCCTGCCATCCTGACACCATGAAGTTTACACTGCCCAAATTTCTGTGTCAGGGATGCAGATGGGGAAGGAGCAGCCATCCCACCAGGCATTCCTCAGTTCTGCACTCCAGGCACTTACGTGTATCTGGAAGCCATAGTTGCGCTGCACCGCAAATTCTGTCACATCTGTGCAGGAGCGGAGATCGATTTCACCATCAAGGTCATCAGCCTGAAAGCACAGCCACCCTCTAGGGTGTAAGCAAAGCCCATCTCTTAAAAAGACCCTGCCACCTGCCTGCACCCTAACCAAAGCATGGGAAGAAGAAGAGTGGCAGAGCAGCAGGGCAGCCCAGCTGCCCCCATGTCAGCCTTTCTCTTCACTTCAAACCATGACAGCCCCGAGGGGCTCTTCAGATGGAGAATGATGGGTCAGAACAAAGTCTCAAGGAGATGTTAGAGCTTCACCGGAATGGGACACATTCCCTTGTGAAGATATGAGGTGCATGTGCTAGTGATAATGTTACTCTCCCTGTCACTACGAGGACAAGGGCAGGAAAGAACAGAGGGGTGAGGAGACGCCACCCATGCTTACCTCCTCGGCGTTCGAGTCCCGGTAATATCTCAGGCTCGAGTCGGTCAGCACGAACCAGTGTTTCTTCCACTGCCAGCAGATGGGTTATGGGGAGGGAGGGGAAAAGACAGGAGGGAAATGGATAGACAGTTACTGAGGGAAGTGCAGGAACAAGGAGGGATGTGCTACCCTATGACCTCTCCGTTTCTAGGCTCTGCCCCCCTTTTCTAGGTCCCTTCCAAGTGCCCATAATAATTCTCAGCTCAGAATGCACCCAATACAATGCTGGGTCTCTCAAGCACGAGTTACCTGCAGCAGGAGCAAGCACAACGAGAGGGGAAGGGAAAAACCACTGCTCACACAAGGAACTTGACCAATAGGGCTAGGGCAAGAAGTAGGCTCCAGGTAGGGCTTACCTCTCCTGGCTTGTCCAGGATGGACATCCATCCCTTCTTGAAATTGAGGAGATCTGGCTGGAGAGGAAAGGACAAAGCAGAAGTTTAGTGCGTGCTGGAACCCACAAAAGGTTTCTGCATGCTGGGGGAGCGGGAAGCAGAGTTCCCATAGGGGGAATAAGAAACAAGAAGAGCCCCACACTGCTTTGAGGAAACACGTGGGGGTTTAGTTTAGGACCCAGTGGTGGAGGAGGACTGCATTTAGCAATCATTCCTGTAAGAGGAAACAAGAGATAAGGAAAGAGTAAAGAAAAAAAAAAAAAAAAAAAAAAAAAAAAAAGGAAAAATATGCAGCAGGGAGGTTTCTACAAGGTGCCTTGGAGATATTTATTCAGAGATAGGAGAGAGAGATAGGGGTGAGGAAACTGTGTGGAAGGGAACACGGCTCTGTCACAAGCCAGGCCAGGCTTTGGAGAAGGACACAGGGAAGCAGGCACATTTCGTTCCAACCTGGGCATCCATGCCCCAGGGGCACCTCCCACAGCACCTTCCCCACTGCTCACTTATTACAGCCTTATAGCAGCTCACTATGAACCAGCCCTCACCACAAAGGCGCAGGAGGCAATTTAACAGCTGTGAAAACACACAGCGTGTCAACGCTTTGCCTGAGGCTGGAGATCAAATTGGAATTACAACCAGAGCTGGAGAACAAATCCTGTCTGAGATGCTGGGGACTTTGCTCCTTCTAGAGCCCACCCTCTGCCCAGCCCTGGGCCATGGTTATGGAGAACAAGCAGGGTTTCCTCCAGCTCACTCCCTTCTAAAAAGCTCCCCCCCCCCCATTCACCTCCTCCTAACCTCACGCCACTTGTCCGGCATCCCAACCAGTTCAGCTCCTTCCAGAAGTGCCGTGCTGGAAAGCTGACTCAGGGCAAATGCTCTCCCCAACTTCGCCCTCAGCCAAGCAGGCTGGAGCTGCTCCTCCTCCCAGCTCTGCTGCTCCAGCTCCTCCCGAGCTGGCAAATAACTCAGCCCACCACTCAGCTTTGTAAAGTAGGCACGAAGAGCAGAGGCGGTGAATGGCTGGGGACCACGTGCATCCCCTCGTCCACTCCCCTAGACCCGGACATCCCCACAGCCCTGCAAAAGTTCTTTGAAAATTAATTTCTTCCCTGTGGCGACAGCTCCACCCTTTGTGCCGTTATCCTTTCCAATCCAGTGACTTCAGCACTGACTCCAGGCTGGGAGCGGCAGGAGGGAAGGAAAGGAGGTGAAATGTTTGGCGTGACCTTCTCTCCCAGCACACATGTGCGTGGGGCAGGAGGGCCAGACACACTGCCCTATTACTGTCATGGGCACAGCACCAGGGCCAGTGAAGTCCCCAAAGCGCACAAATGATGCAAGACACAACCAGCCTCTTTTTCCCTGTCTTCATCCTCGTAGGCACAGCTCTGCCACTGTCCACAGTATTTCTGGTGGACAAGACACCAGTCCACAAAGTGCTTAAAGCTGCTTTTTTCTCTTCCCTGTCTACCACTAATTTCAGCTTTGTACTCTGGAGAGAAACACTTGGGATATGGGCAGAGAACAGAGCGAGGTTTGAGCTGAATCCCCCGTCAGAGGAAAAGGCCAGGGCAGGAGGAGGAAACGGGCAGGAAAGCAGAGCTATCCGGATATCTGGGGCTGGCTCCAAACAACGAAGATGTGAGGATGCAAGAGGAGGCACCGGGGGGATCCAGCACTGAGCAGGGGTGATGGCTGGTGCAGGGAGCTGGCTGCCTGTTCGGGCTGCCACGAGGACACAAGGGCTGCGATAACAGCCTGCAAGTATCTTAAGAATGTAAACACCAAAGAAGGAAAGGAGATAGGGTGGGAGTGGAAGAATGACTCCTGGGTGGTACAGAGGGCAGGGGGAAGAAACAGAGGATAGAAAGCAACAGAGCTAGAGCTCCAGGCCGCGGTTCCTACGGCTTCTCGGGCTACAGAGCAACACTTCGCTCTACGGGACAGCGGCGGTGGAAGGGACCTCTGGAGGTCACCTGCTGCAGGGTGACCTCACCCCGGGCCGCCTTCCCTCCATCACAAAGGGGTTCCCGGCGGCCCCAAAAGCCCACTTCTTCCCCCAAAGAGACCTGGCTCGCCTAGGAAAGGCCCCCAAAGCCAAAGCACAACGCCGAACCCCTCACCGCCCCTCCACACGGGGAAGGCCGAGGGCCGGCCCGTCACCTCCACCGCACCCCACCCCCGACCGGGAGCCCAGGCAGCCCCGGTCCCGCACCGCCTCAGTGCCGCCCACACCCCAGCGGGAGATCCCCCCGGAGCGGGAACAGCCCAGGGGGAGGAAGCAGAGCGCCGCGGGGCCCCGTTCCAGACTCACCGTCATGGCGGGGGCGCGGCGGGGCCGGCTGCGGGCAGCCAGGGCGGCGGGGCGGCTTCAGCGGCCGGGCGGCTCCCGCAGCCCCACCATGCCCGCTCGCTCCGCCGCCCGCCCCGAGCTTTTCCGAGGGCTTTTTTTTTTTTTTTTTTTTCCCCTTCAAACTTTTCCTCTTTTTTTCTTTTCTTTCCTCCCCTTCCCACCCCAAACTTCCTGGGAGGGCCCGGCCCGGCCCAATGGCAGCGGGTGGCCTCCGGCCCGGCCGCCCCCTTCCCGCAGCCAATGGAGCCGACGGGGCGGGCGGGGAGCCCCAGGCTCTACCTTAGTGCGTTTCTCGCTGGTGCTCCCGTGTGGAAGCCGGCTTCCCGAGGAGCTCTGCGGTGCTCTGGAGCTCCCATCTAGCTGCGACTGCGGGGAGAGAAAGGGGGAGCTCAGCCTGAGCCTCTGTGTCCATCTCCTCCTGTGTCTCCCAGTGCTGGAGCAGAAACGCTGCTTCTCAGACCTCAGGAAAAGGGGTGTGCTGGTTCCACACCTAGCAGACAGGACCCTGCCATTTCCATTTTCACCCCTCCCAACCTACTCCCTTTACTACTAGAAAGACATGGAGGCCCTGGAGTGTGTCCAGAGAAGAGCACCGGAGCTGTGAGGGCTCTGGAGCACAAGTCTGATGGGGAGCAGCTGAGGGAACTGGGGTTGTTCAGTTTGGAGAAGAGAAGCTCAGGGGAAACCTTACTGCTCACTACAGTGACCTGAAGGGAGGTTGTGGTGAGCTGGAGGTTGGCCTGTTCCCCCAGCTAACAGCGATGGGGTGAAAGCGAATGGCCTCAAGCTGCCCCAGGGGAGGTTCAGGTTGAATATGAGGTGGTGCAGTCAGCATCCCTGGAGGTGTTCCAGAGCTCCAGGTGTTCCTATTGAGGGACATGGTTAGCGAACAGTAGCTGCAGTGATTCTATACTCACGTGATATACGAGGAATTTCTTGTTCTCCCAATCGCTTTCCAATGGTTTCTCTGGGTTGTTTGAGTCATGGCTGTGCTCAGCCCCCTTCCAATCATCCTCCAGTTTCTGTGCTGGGCTTTCAGGCCTCCTCCAGCTGTCATCCGGCCGTGGCCAGGCATCCGCATGCCTAGCAGGGCTCCTCCAGTCCCTTTCCAGCTGCTGCATCAAGTCCATGTGGCACGGTGACTTCTCATGCGCCCTCCAGTCTTTCTCTGCCTTCTGAACCTGGCAGGCATCCCTATGGCCTTTCCAATCCTGCTCTGGTGGCCGCGTTGGGCTCATGGGAC